>NC_056729.1:1565883798-1566138798 GCF_019279795.1 Protopterus annectens | reverse complement strand
AACTTAACTCAACATTTGTAAATTATTTCTTTATTAATTATTTACATCTATATGGTTTACTATCAAAATTCCAAAAGACAGAACATTTTTCCATCAAAATGTTGAAATATAATATCGAAGATGAAAATAAAATTTTGCCTAAATGTCGAACATGATAAACACAATGATTGACATTAGACTTTCCAGACTTCCAATTTCAAAAGTCTGTGTGTCCTTTTATGTTTTAGCAGGGGCCACCTCCCTGCACCCCCACACCCCCTGCTTATTATATATACCAACACCGAGATCGCACTACAGTGAGGAAAAGGGTAAATTACCCGTTCTGCACTGTACCCCGGATCTCCATTCAAAACTTCAGGTTTATATTAGACCACTTTCTGTTTGACATTACGACAACTTAGAAACCATGCATTCGACCAACCTGTATTCAACTGCATGCCTTTCAGAATTTTGATAGTAAACACACACACACACAAACACATATATATATATATATATATATATATATATATATATATATATATATATATATATATATATATATATATATATATATATATATTCAAGAATATTTATATGTCCTCAAAACTCAAAATTCATATGGAGAGTTCAGTGTTCAACTAGTGTTCAATGAATCCTCCTCATGTGGCAGACTGCCGTCCCACACCCCCTAATTACATATACCAACTCTAAGATCGCACTACATTTGGGAAATGGCAGATTTCCTTATCCTTACGTTACCATTAAACATTAAAAAAGTAGATTTTGGGGAGGGGGGGTTGTGAGTTTTTTTTTTTTTTTTTTTTGATGTTCGAGTTTTTGGAAGCTCAGTCATATAATCTCATCTATATGAACTTCGAGTTTCTGAAAACTTGATCATCTGACATAGATCCATATTTATATATATATATATATATATATATATATACACACAATTTTTTTTTAAATTACATATTTCTGTATATGCTGTATTTACTTGATATGGATTTCTTTAAGGACTGAGTTGTGGCACAGTTAACTGACTGTAGGGATGGGTTTTATAAGTAACCTGTTAGGAGTGTGATGTTTTAATCTGAAGTTCCATTTGAATTAAAGAAGGAACAAAAGCGCTTATTGTAATTTCTGACTGCTTTCTTGGTTTCGGGGTTTTTGTTTTTTATTGTTGATTTGTAGTGAACAGTTATTTTTAGATATTAGTAAAAGTAAAGAGACCACTCACAGATATAAAAGCCATGACCCTTCTTATGAAGCTTTTGCACTCTTGTGGAGCTGATTATATACTACAACTGTAGGTGGTTTTACAATTAATGTCTTCAGTTTTATTTGTATAAACTGCAAGAAAGACCCACCCAAGCTAGGATTTTCTCTATGTAACACTATAAACCTCTTGTAGTGAAGGCAGATGGGATATATACAAATGACCCCTTAAGAACAAGCCTTTGTTTCTGCTACATGGCTTCTAAATGTCCATGACTTTTTACTTTTTTCTGCCCTGAATGTACCCATAAACACTTACAAATTAAAAAGTCATGGGCATTTGGAAGCCACATAATTAAACACAGGTGTACTCTTAACAGGTCATTTGCATATATTCCTTAGGCCTGTACTATAGGAGGTTTAATATATTACATAGTGGAAATCCTAGCTTGGCTGGGTCTTTCTTACAGTTTTTGCTTAAGGGGTTGTCTGTGTGAACGTTTTACTCGTTAGTTTTATTTGTATGTGAGGACTACAAAAAGATGTATCCTACCAGAAGGTATTGGCTCCTTCTAAATGGAAATGCAGCTAAACAAACATGAGTTTGTTAACTGGGTGAGTTAGCTGGTCTGAAAACCCGATTTAGTCACATCTTCGGCCTCAGTACAAACACATATATTAAGTGTAAAATGTTTGTATAGTCATTGATTATATAAACAATTACAAGTGAATGATTAACATTAATAAAATATGTAACTGCCATTACCAGTTACACAGAAAATACAGCATTCCAGAGTAATTACAAGAAAACATGACATTAAAGAACAACACAGCAAAAATAATATTTACAAGTATGAAATATGTTCATGTAGCTTCAGACAAGATGGTGGTTGAACATGTACAACACTAAGGCAGATATAAACAACTTGTTTAGTGATTTAAGGATGACTCCTGATGGTAAGTGTGACAAGCTCTCTTTACCCCAGGGCAGTAACTAAGGAGTCTCAATCCTCACCACTGTCTCTGCTAAGAGAGTGTCACTAAAAGCAGGGATAGAAATACACAATTTTCCCTAAGAGTACACCATGAACAGGTTCCAAACATGGGACTGGACTGTATGCTTCACTTCAGGTCCCCAAATGAGTCTCCACAAGAACCACTCCAGAGCAGTGTGTCCCAGTTCTAGGAATCTGACACACTCACTCTTAAATGTCTGATATTCACAAGTATACACAAACTATTGGGAAAGATTGACACAGATATATCTGCTGTATTTCTTTTCCCAAATTACAAGGTAATGGCTGTCACCAGTCAAATACCACAATACCCTTCAAAAGGGGTGTTCAATTATATTTGATAAAATAGATATTGAAACAAATGGTAGCATGTATCCCATGAAGCAAGGCTTTTTGGAGTAGCCCTGATGTTATCAAAAGCATCATAAACACTCTCAAGTTATTAAAACTATTAACTAAATAACCAGCCACAATGAGAAGTAGTAAACCATTTAATTAATAATAAATAAAATGATTTAAAGCATGTAAATACTGAATAACTGGTTCCAATAAACATCAGAGTTTCACACACAGGAAATATAAAAATAATACTGTAGAATAGATCTCACATTGCTTTTAGAAAACCTCTATCTAGCTGTAGTACCCTGACTATCTGAAGATTAACTGCCCCTATGTCATCTAAATACTTTAGCAAGGCAAGATTATACCCTTACTTTTACAAGGTAAGATGAAAAATTATGTCCACACTCCAGGCTGTTGTCTGTCCTCAGCGAGTGGAATACCTACTCTCCCAAAAACAACTGGACTACTACTGCTGAACAGCCCTGGGAAACTACTGAATAATAACCAAACTGACTCAAAATCTGTTTTTTTATAGCAGATCTTTTTCAAAAGTAACAGGAAGCTGCCATGAGAATTCTATTCTCATATCAGATTTTGAAAAGTAAACAGCTGCAGTGAAGATTCTATTCTTCCACCCCTGGCACACAATGACATCACATGTAAGTCAGCTGACTCTGCCATAACCCGCATTCAGAATTCTCTTTACAAAGAACATGTACATTTGGTCAGCCAGAACACCACTGTTTGACATTCAAACATCTTGCATAAATCAGAGTGATAATCAAAAGACAAACTTATTTACAAAATTATAGCTAGTCATGCTGGCATATGTAACACAGGGTAATTTACAATTTACAATTATTTACAAAACTTCAGCCAGTCATGCTAACACAGATAGCAATATCCAATATCTTCATAGTAAACTCGGATTATCCTTTGTAAGTGAAACAAATTAACAGTGTAAGGTAATTATCTGGTCATTTTAAAGTGGATGAAAATGTTTTGTGTAAAGTATCCAGATTTGAGATATAAACAACATTTGGGCTTGATACTTTTCCTTTGACCTTCTTCATTCTGAAGTGCAGAAGTAAACTTATTGCTGTCTGATGTGAATGCAGTAGCTGCAGTAGCTGTTAATCTAATATAGTTTATTGATTAGAGCAGACGGTGTAACACCTTCAAAAAATAGTTGACAACAATAAAAAGTCAACAAACAGAGCTCCAAAAAGTGAACAACCAGCAATTAAAATAGCACAGATAAAATATTCTCTGTACAAATAAGATCTGATGAATTCTTCAATATAAAAGCAATTTTTATTGGAATCACACACAAGTTAAGCGCTTTCATCCCTGTAGTACTGGGACTTCAGAACATTAAAACAAATCGACAGCAAGTTTAAATACATATCAAGAAACCCTAGCAAAGTCATGTGATACTCATTAAGTAATTAACAAGTTCAAAATAGAACAATCAAAATAAAAAAATTGATTGTGAAATATTAAAAATTATTATTATTATAAAAAAGTAGCTTAAAATCAAGTAAATATACTAAGAAGTGTTAGAATACTATTAAAAAATACACAAAACTGTGTATATTACAAACTCAACATTATCTGAAATTCACATATAGAAATCATACTTTTATAGATCTTGCTTTAGTCTTTAAAATGGGTAAAACAGAGATTTGTTCATTTAAGCCTGGTGGCATTGTTGCATTTAATTTAAGTTGCCACTCCAGCTCCCATCTTTCTATTAGGATTCTTAGGGATATCAAGGATACCAAATCTGAATTTTTTAAAACCCTGGCAGACTAATGTATGTTTATAAAGAATATTATTCAAATTTTCCTTAGCAATAGCATACTGATGCTCATAAATCCTTTTCCTCAGATGCCTCTCAGGTGTTCAAATAAAAATTTTACATTTCTTCCCATTTTAAAGACAAATAAGGGGCATTCACCTAAAACTTCCAATAAATCAGGGTTAGTTCTAATAACAACCCAATTTTTGTTCATGATGTCCTTAATTTATTTGAAGTCTGCTCCAAAAGATGCAACCATAGTGTTAGTATACACTTGCTTGTCAACTTGATTGGTAGCGACATGAGATGTATTTAGATCTGCCCCTAACAGGGGTTTGAATCTTGATCCCTCCTGTAAAACCTCCTCACTTAGTCTAAATAATAAATCATATGAGTAGCACATATTTAATCAAGGAGACTTTTCAAGTATGCCGTCCATCTCGGCTGATGGATTGCAGTCTGGAAATCAGTATGAAGTGTCTCTTGAACTTAATCGTATTCCTAATATTAATTTTCAAGACTGGATTAACAAGGACCTGTTTTTTTTTTTTTTTTTTTTTTCGTCTTATGGGGCCAAATCACAAGTGCAACAGCCACCTAAAACCTTCCCAAAGAAACTTTATGACTTTGAGAGTAAACTTAGGAAGGTACAGAATTTACAATGCAATAACTTGGGTCTATATTAGGACATCGAAATCACAGGTCAGCGAATGCCTGTTCGCCAACCAATAAACAGTGAACTGTCATTTCCGTGAATGGCCACTTCAGCAAATTTTTTCCTAGGGGAAAAAAATTGCTTGACCAAGCAGAAACGAGACAGGATTACAAACCTATCAAAGTGGGGTGGTTTGCCCCCAACACCACTCAATGTGAGGGGCTGTGCCCCTACACCCTCCAACAAAATATACCAATTCCAAGCTCACACTACAGTGGTGAAAATGGCAAATCCACAACTATGGCCAAGCAGTTTTTCCCCCTAGGAAAAAATTTGCTGTAGTGGTCGTTTGCGGAAATGACAGTTCACTGTTTATTGGTCGTCAAACAGGTGTTTGCTGTCCTGTGCTTTCAGTGTGCTAATGTAGACCTGATAACTTATATCTTAATGATTGTATTATGCATAAACAAATACTGAAAGGTTTAAGAATGCGTATTAAGCATAAACAAATACTGAAAGGTTTAAGAATGCATACATTTCCTAATGGGCTGTTTATTAATGACAGTGAATTGAATGAACTATTAGATATGTTCGGCAGACATGGGTTAGAGCTTTTACATTTTATTATTAAACTCAACAATGCTAACATAAAGAAATATTTAGAAGAGCTTAATATTCTTAATGAACAGATTTTACAGGATTTGTTGTTTGAGTTTAATGTTCCAAAACATGAACAAGTTAAAATTATTTTAGAACAGAAACAGAAAAAGTATGTCAGAGATGAGGAGGAATATCTTAAATGTATTACTTACCCAGTACCTAAAGCCTATTTTAGTGAGTCAGGATGTCCTTTGGATTCTGGTAGTGGCTGTCATTCTAATGGTTTTCATAGAACAGTGGAGGGGCATGATCAACATCAAGATAATGGAATCAGGGCATACAAGGGGCTAAAGATTATGACACAAAATATCCACCATTCCGAAGATCAGAACGGACTGGGAACAGAAATAGAATATTTTTTTTTACCCCAGGCCCATACCCCGAAGAATCTTCAGAACAAAGGGAGGGGACAGAATTGGAAGAACAATTACAGGGACAGGAATTAATTTTACCTAGGGTATCAGCAAATGAGAACACCAGTGGTAATATCCTGACAGCTTTTGAGGGGAAGATGTTGTCCCTTTAATTATACAACTTTTCTCTTTTTAAAAAATGTTTTAAATTTGTCCCCTCTAAACTACAGGCTACTGATGTTTTAACAGAGTTAAAACTCTTCACGAGAAGTTAAACTTCAAGACCAGACATTGGGAGATCCCAGCTAATAGTCACATTTTTCAGAAAAAAAGTAATTTTACTCCTCCCATTCACCCAACAATTGCAGCATTTGAAAAAGTTTGCACCCCTGAGATTTTCACATTGATAAATGAAAATAAGCAAAAATTTTATAATTTAACTTTACAAGAACACAAATTGTTGAAGCAACTTAGATCTAATGATACTATATGTGTCATGAAACCTGATAAGGGTGGAGGGGTAGTTTTAGTTGATAAGGTGGACTATATTGGTCAAATGCTTGATGTTTTTCATGATAAAGACAAGTATATGGAGATATCACATAATGAAATCCATATAGCATACAGGAAAATACAGTTATTTTTAGAGGATGCTATGTTTCAAGGGGATATTTCTGAGGACTTAGTTGATTTTTTGAGTAATGACCATCAACTTATTCCTGTGGCCTTTAGCATTCCAAAGGTTCATAGAAATATTTATCAATCCCTATATAGAGTTACAATTGCGGCACACAACAGTCCCACCTACCCCCTGGGTGTGTTAATTCATAGGTTGTTAAAAATGCTATTACCTCCATCAACTACTTGCATAAAGAATCTTTGGATTTATGTTTTATTTTTATTTAATATTTGTTTACAGGGAAAGTCCAACTTGGAACAAAGCCAATTTTCAATGGAGGCCCAGGAAGAAACGCTCATGACTCATGTCTTTGTAATGTGGGAGGAAACCAGAGCACCCACACAGACTCAAGGATATGCAGACTCCACACAGAAGGTACCCCAGCTGAGAATCGAACTGGAGATCCTCTTGCTGTGAGGCAACAATGCAACTGCTTCACCACTGTGCCGATTTTCTTTCCAGAATTAATCAAGAGTGGTACAGTGAGGGCTTTCAAGATGGATGCACACTGAATAACAGCTTGTAGCTAGCTCTCCGAGTGTGAAAACAGAAACTCAGCAGAGAAGGCCAGTAGACTTGTGTTTATGGGTAAATTTCAATAAATGGCTCATAAGTACACTGCCTGGATGCCAAGAATAAAGAAACACAGAATGCCTGGAAAAAAATCAGCTATAAAAAGTGAGGAAGAAACACTTCCAGGAGAGAGTTCTGCAGCTGTTCAGCAAAAAGTAATGCAACCTTCAGATGTGATTTCCAATAACCTGCAGGAAGATATAAGACAACTGCATACAGACCTGTTTAAAATAAGCAAAACACTGGTAGAGTATATCAACACAAACAACAAAAGGCTGGAACAAATGGAAGAAGCTTTAAATAGATATTCAGATGAGATGATAAAGCTGCAAAAATCAGAGGTTGAAATGAAGAAAAGGCTGGCTTAATATGAGACTGCTCAGGAAGAGATGTTTTAAAAAATAATAGAATTAGTGGACAGAACATGTAGGGAAAACATGAAATTTTCAGCTATACCTGAGAAGCTGGAAGGAACAGACTGCAATAATTTTATGAAATTACAAATAAGCAATGAGGCTGGTATCCCACAGCTGGAACTGTTAGTTGAATGGGCACATCATGTCTATGGTCCAAACCTAGCCATAAGGAAACAACCTAGACCTATAATAGTAAGGATGCAATCCTACCAGCAGAAGGAATTGATTCTAACAAAACTGTGGAAGAAGGGGCAAAATACTAAAAGTGGGAGAGAGCAGAGTGTTTCTGGAGAATGATTACTCATTGTACACAAGGCAAAAGAGAAGTAAATTCATTCCACTGTTCAGAAAATGTCGAAGTAGGTGTGAGATTCAAACTGCTGTATCCAGCTGTCTTCAAGGTATTCTTCCCTGGAGGGACAAAATCATTTTTTGATGAAATGCACGCTAAGGAGGAAATAGGTAGGTAATAAGCTATCGGCCCTAGGGCCCATACAAGCCTAGATAAAAAATGTACCCTGGCTTTCGCCACCCAAGAAAATTATTTTCCTGTGCCCCTGTCAAGCAGAGCTACAGAAGTGATCCCTGGGGTGAATTTACCATTTCCCATCCAATCATAAATAAACAACCTCTGCAAGGCTCGAACCCAGGACCCTACATACCATAGCCAAAGTGATTTACCACTAAGCCATGTCAGCTATAAAATAAACACCCTGTGCAGGTCTTGAACCCAGGACCCATTACACTATAGTTGTAGTAGTTAACCAATAAGCCATCACAGCAGCAAAAATATATATATATATTCAATCTGTAAAGCTCTTTCCAGTGGGGAGAATCAAACCTTGCACCTTGTGGTTGAAAGGTATACACCTTAACCATTGTACCACTGGCCTTCCAACAAAAATTGAGCTGTTTAACAGAAGGAGATTCTACTTCTTGTTCTTCTGGTAATAAAGACCACAGAGAGACTGTACCTGTGAAACCTTTTCCCATATTTCAACAGAAAACGTTGGAGAGAAGGAAGAGAGCATGAGAGCTGACTAGAAGAATCAAGAGTAAGTTGGAAATTAAACAGACTCGATTTGGATGATGGAGAAGAACAATAATAAAATCAGTAACAATGTGGGATTGCAATGCAATCATTATATTTGTGACATATGACAGAACAGGAAAATCTGAAAATATTGGACTTTTTCAAAATCTGTTTGATGTGTGGGGGACTCTAAAGTATATGCCCTACTTCATGTCATTGTTTGGAAAAATGCTTTGGGGAGGGGAAGTGAGGGGAGAAAACTAACTGAAAGTAAAGAAACCACTTTATTTTCTTAATAGTAGTGTATTTGTGGTGCATGGTTTTCTTTGCATGCTATTTCTAAGTGTAATGGGGATTGTAAACAGGTGTTTTTCTTTTTCTCCCCTCTTTTTTTTGTACAATTTTGAGAAATATAGGCAATACAATGACCAAAAAAAAAAGGGAGCCTGGTTAAAAAGGCACAACAAAGTTCAAATGAATGTGCTGTTTTTCATTATTGCATGGGGAAATGAATGATTAAGGACTTTTGCTTTAAGAGAGAGAGCAAGTAAATTAAAAAGAATATTGAATAGTATGAGTCTTTCTTTCTAGCAGTTGCATGTAAGTATAGTAAGTAGCATTTCTGCAGTTGATCTTCATGTCTTCATGGAGACAATCTGATAAAGAGAACTGGAGGCAGTGTGGTGGAAGGGGACTGGCTGAGGGAAAAGAAAAAAAGAACAGAGAAATTGGCTAGAACATAATGTTTTCTGAAAATAATCAGGGGTTTTCCCCAGGTGTGACAGCTTTAAACATAATGCAAAACCCATTAGAGCTGACGTAAAGTTTTCCCAGTTTAAAATGCATGGGGATATTAATATAAGCAAGTGCTTTTGTTTTTTTCTTTGTTCAGTTTTAAAAAATGTAGGCACTACAATGAAGAAAAGAAAAAGGAGGAGGGGAGGAGATGGGGGAAAGAGGAATGGTCTGGTTAAGAGTGTGACAAAAGAAAATAAGTGTACTTTTTCCCATGCTTGTGACTGGGTTAAAACCGTAGGCATTAACCAGTAACAAGTTTATTACAAAGCATGTAAATGAAAAAAAAATGAATATTGTAAGGCTTTTTTTCTGATAAACAAGGTACCCTTAGCAGTTTTGTGTTTGGTTTGCATGTCACTTGAAGACAATTTGATAAAGAGAAATGGCTTGGAGAAAGTGCTTACTGAAAGCATTCATGTGTTTTCTCAACTGGGAAAGCTATAAAGACATACAAAATCAAATAGCACTTACTAGTAGCACAGGCATGCATCTTAGCATGACTAACCTTTCTTTTTGGTTAACTTTACCCTGTCTGTGTAGCTATCAACTTAGAACATATGTTCTTACTGGGAAGCAAAACTTCAATATTTGAAGTTCTATGTATTTTTGTGTGTTATTAAGTTAATAGATTTTAGGAGGGTTTTGAGGGGGTTTGTTCTGTTTGAGGGCTTTCAAAAAAAAACAAAAAGTTATATAAGATAAGGCATAGATACAACTGGATATGACAAGAAACAACTATATAAAAGACCTACCTGCCCAACAGTATGTACATGCAGCATAAAAGCTGGAACTATACATTTAACAAAAAAAAATTATACATAAAAGTTGGTAATAATAACTACATAAGAAAATGATGTTTTCTGTAATGTCTTTCAATCTGAATGGTCTTACAGATAAACATAAAACAGAAAGATAGTGAATTATATTAAAAATGTAGAAGGCAAATAGCAATGCTATAGGAGACACACCTAGAAAGAACTGAACGATTTTGATAAAGAAAGGTTTTCAGGATGGCTATTCAGGGGAATATCTGGGGCAAAGGAAAAGAGGAGTACTTATATTAATTGCAATAGTAGCTTCAGTAGTGATAGAAGAGGGGAAAAATAATAATGGAAGATGCATAGTACTAAGGGGCTACTGGCTAGGGAGAATGATTACACTGGCATGCATTTACTTCCTCCCTAAAACTGATATAATGGAGCTTAGAAAATTCTTGGAGAAATAATCAGCTTTCAGCAAGGAATACTACTTATAAGTGGAGACTGGAATTTGGTTTGCAACAGTGAATATGTGTCTGGGGAACCTAGAAGAGAAAATATAACAAAAGGGGGGTAGATTTTTGAAGACATTTATGAACGTGTTTGGCCTGGAAGATGTGACTTCAGCACTAAAAGTTGGGAGTGAATTTACATATTATTCACTGAGATACAAAAGCTGGGCTAGGCTAGATAGATTTTATATCTCACAGAAACATGTGGGACTTAACTGAAGGTCATGAAACTGGAAACATATAATAAAGGGGGGGTAGAGTTTTGAAGAAATTTATGAAAATGTTTGGCCTGAAAGGTGTGAATTCAGTACTAAAAGTTGGGTGTGTATTTACACATTACTCACTGAGATACAAAAACTGGGCTAGACTAAAATAGATTTATCTCAGAGGAGCATGTGGGACGTAACTGAAGGTCTTGAAACACACCCAGTAACTATTTTAGATCATGCACCAATAATAACTAAAGCAAAAATGCAAGGTAATGAAATAAAAATTAGACACTGGCACTTTCCCACCTATTGGTTGAAAAGAGAGGATTTCAAGGAATGGGTTTTGGAATTAATTCAGGTGCTACTAGAGAAGATAGAATTTTCTTCCTGAAAACATAGCTACGGAGTGGGATGAAATTGTATTGGAGTTTAAAACTAGGGTGGAATAAAAGAAAGGGATATATGGTTAAAAACAGTGACAAGAATTATTTCGAGGGATTGACAAATGTTAAAATATTGCAAAATAGGGGGAATCTGTCACAACAATAAAAGGAACAACTGCAGAATGCTAAACAGAAAATAAGGGATTACTTCGACAATATACACAAGTTTAGAAAGATTGCTGTTAAGCAACTTTTTTTGCCGATAATTCTAAAGCACAAAAACTTTTAGCACAACAACTCAGGCAACAGAAAGTGGAAAGGGCTGTCACCAAGCTTAGAGAACCTATAACAAAGAAGATAACAAGAGACCCTGCAGAAGTATTAAAAATATTTTGGAAATTTTGTGAAACGTTTGTATAAAACAGAGAAATATGGAACTCGGGAAAAGGTACAAATGGAAATATTTATGGAAGAATTAAATATGCCCATGTTAGAGGTAGATGAAGCTCAATTAATAACATTTAGGATAGGAAGGGATGAGACCAAATGGCTATGTATAACCAATCTACAGAATGTCCCCAGGAATAAATGGCATTCCTGTGGAAGTCAGGAGGAAAAAACTGATAAAGATCTGGAAGGTTTTGTTTAACAGTATTGTAAGAGGAGGAGAAGTAGCATCATCCTTGAAGAAGACGGTGGTATTGTTAATACCTAAAGAGGGTAAAGGTCCATCAGATCCAGCTTCATACAGGCCCATTTCAATACTAAACCATAATTATAAAGGTTTGTATGTTTATAATGGCTGAAAGTGATAACAAAATTGATAGATATGGATCAGTGCGGTTTGTGGAGGGGAGGCAAACATTTGACAATATTAACAGAATATTGATGATCCAGAGGGAGGCAGAATGTAAGAAATACCACTTTTATTGGTGGGTCTTGATGCAGAGAAAGCATTTGACAGAGTACACTGGGACTTCATGAGCAGGGCAATGGGAGCATTTGCTTTCCCTGATACAGTTATAAGGTTGATTAGAAGAATATATGAGGGATCTAAGGTGCAAATTAAGGTGGATGGAGCCCTCTCTGATAATTTCTAATTGAGTAGAGGAACCAGGCAGGGTTGTCCATTTTCCCCTTTGTTGTTTGCATTATATTTAGAAGCATTGGCAAAGAAAATAAGGGATTCAGAAATTCAAAGCTATAATTGGTATGGTAGTCAGGAAAAGCTGGCTCTATTTGCAGATGACATTATTTTATACATGACAAAACCAGAAAGGGACATTACAATGTTGTGGGACATTTTAAGACAGTTTCAAATCTTCTCAGGATACAAAATTAATGAAGCTAAATCAAAGGCAATAGTGGTAAATTATGTACCTACACACAAATTGTTCCAACTATATCCATATTTATGGGGACATGCTAAAATAAAGTATTTAGGAGTATGGATTAGAAATGACTGTTGTGGCAGCTAAGGATATGTGGGATAAGACTGAACAGAAGATAATACAAAAATTGAGAAACTGGAAGCTTTGTTATATGGCTGTGGATACTAAGATACAAGCCCATTAAAATGTTTTTAGTCCCTTTAGTCTTATACACAGGTCAGGCATATTTTCATTAAAGGAGAAGGTGTGGGTAGCAATTAAATAAGAGTTGAAGGATTTTATCTGGGAAAGGAAGACAACAAGGGTCAAGTGGGATAAGCTGATTCTTCCAATAGAACAAGGCAGACTCGGATTACCCAATTTGAGGGGGTATTTTAGAGCAACACAATGTTAAGGCTCTTGTACATAGCATAAGCAAAAAACTATATTTCAAAGTGGAAAGGAATGATTCTGATACAGGGAGGAAGCTCAAGAAATAAAGAGAGATTGGGATTTTGGATGCAGACTCTTAAGGAGAACAACAAAAATCATACAGAGTATTATATTAACAAAATAGCAGGGAGGATTCTAAGAACCAGACCAGCACAAGAATGGAGGAAAGAGATTTTGCCAATAGGATGACTGTGGTCAGGGATACAAATAATAGGGGCTGGAATTTATTGGAGAAAATTGGCAAAGAAATCAAGGTATTGGGAGCAAATAACCAGAAAGAAAAAGACAATAGAATAGGAAAAGGCCACACATTTATTTGGACTGCAGTTTAGAGATTGCCTTCATTATCAAGGATTGATATAGTATAGGCAATGAGAAGGAAATAGGGGGCTCCTGAATGAAAGACCAGCACTGGTAGAGTTTTTATAGGATCTAGAACAGAAGCTGCTGTTAAGAAAGGAATAATTAAAGCATATAAAATGCTACATGATAATTATAAGAATCAGAGGAGCTTAGAAAGTATTAGGAAGAGAGATTGGATAAGCAATTCACAAAGAGACAGTAGGAAGATATATGTACATCTCCCAAATATGCAACAAAGTCTAGAAGATTTAGGATCTTTGACTGGAAGTGTTTACATAGGTATTTTTATACCCCAAGTAGACTCCAAAGAATTTTTCCTCAGGTGGATAGCAAGTGTTGGAGGTGTGACAGGCAAAAAAGAGGTGGTTGGGAACATATGGTTTGGGAGTGTAATGAGCTAGCAGACTTTAGGGATTCCCTGCAGATCAGTCTGTCAGATGCTGGGTGAGCAGATTGGATTGACTTGGGAGATGATTTTTTTTGCGTAATGATACAGAATCGGAATTGCCTAGCATAGTAAAGCCTTGCGGAGTCTAATTATGGTGGCTGCCAAAAAAGCAATTACTAGAAAATGGAAATCAAAGTCTAGACCAACTTTAGTAGAAGCAGTGAATATAGTAACAGAGATAAAAACAACTGGAATTGGGATGTTTAGAAAAAGGGAGGAAGCAAACTACATAAGAGAAAATGGGAATTGTGGGAACAATATATGCAGAGCAGGAACGAGGTTTAAGAGGCAGGATTTGAATGAGCCATATAATGCTTAACTTACAATGGCTGGACATATTATACAGAAATAAGCAACTCCTCACCAAAGCAGCTAGGATTTCAGTTGCAAATTCGCACCTTATCTCCACCCTACTTTATGCCTCTCCAATATATACTAACCTAAGGCAATGCGATCTAAATAAACTCAAGACCTGCTACAACAAAATCACCAAATTCGCCACCGGGGCATCCTACCACAGTCAGCACTGTCTCTCACTTACTGAACTAGGCTGGCTAGAACTCACTCACCTCCTTCAATGGTATCAACTCACACTCGCCCACAAACTGGTTAACCATCCTCTAAAGGTCCCATCCCTCCAGTATCTACTCCAACCCTATCTCACCACCAGACCACTACGATCCAGCAACAAAAATCAATTACAAGTTACTAGAGCCAATAACACTGCCGGAGAAGCACTATTCTCCAGCGCTATAGCCAAATTATGGAACACCCCCCCCCCCCACAATAACCTCTCTACCATCATGCACCCAATTCAAAGCTTTACTTAAAGTGCACCTAAAAACATGCTGGCTATGCCCTTGTAACTCTCCCCTCTAACTTCTCCCACTCCATCTACCCTCTACCTCTCTTCCACCCCACAAACTGCCTTTGATTACAGCAAGCTCTGATACTTCCATGCCTATCTACTTATTATATGGCAGTAACTTCTTATTGTAACAATTGTTAATATCTCCTATGACTTCGTGGATAGAACAGATGCTAGTTATCTACTGATTGTACTATGTTCTTCATCTGTACCTATGTTTGTAATATTTTAATTGCTAGGATTCTTAATCTGTAACTATGTAATATTTTAATTTGTGGAGCATTTCTCCCCGGACCTCCGCTGAAAATGGACCTGCGTCCAGTTGGACATTCCCAGTCAACAAATGTAAATAAAGAAATAATAAGTGATATATTATGTTTGCAACTACAGTTGTTTCAATGTCTGTGATTTGTACTATTTGCAACTAAACTGGTGTCATGTTGGTTTTTCATTTGTATAAATGTAAGATTTCATATGTCATGTGTGAAAATTTAATAAAGATATTTGTTGGAAAAAAGGAGTGGTACAGTGAGAAATGTAGTTTTACCACCATTGATGTTGTTGATCTCTCTTTACCTGCATACCTCATCAGGAGGGACTTTCCTTATTTTTTGAAGCTATTAGAGACTTGACCCCTCTAAGCAAATCAATGTTGAATTTTGTGATGGAGGTTATGGAAATTATTTGGAACAACAATTTTTTAACTTTTGAAGGTGAGTTTTTTAAACAGAGCAAAGGTGTTGCAATGGATGCAAGTTGTGCACCCATACATGCTAATTTAGTATTGTATGCATGGGAGATGAAATGTTTTTAATTCTAAGTTTAATGAGAAACGGGTTATTTATTTGCATTACCTAAATGACATCTTTATCCTTTGGAGGGAGATTACAAGATACGGATTGCTTGTTGGATTATCTTAACAATGTCTCTCCATTTTTCAAGTTTACAAGCACCCATTCAGATACTAGTATTGGCTACCTTGATATTGCTCTTTACAGTGATGAGTTAAATGGTATCTTTGCATCTAAAATTTTCAGAAAGGATACATTGTCTAATAGCTATTTGGATTTCCAAAGTAACCACCCACATTATACTAAAAAGAATATATTTAAGGGGCAACTGGTTCGTGCTTCTAGAATGCATTCCAGTTTTTTTTTTAACTTTAAGCTTGAAGTAGGTAAAATTGTACAGATGTTTCTGGAAAGGAGGTACCTACGTGATTTATTATTTAGAATAAGTGAGGAAGTTTTATAGGGATGGGGATCACAATTCAAACCCCTATTGGGGACAGATCTAAATACATCTCATGTCACTACCAAATAAGCTGACAAACAATTATATACCAACACTTTGGCTATACCTTTTGGAGCAGGCTTCAAAGAAATGAATGACAGCGTGACCAAAAATTGGGTTTATTTTCAGAACTAACCCTGATTTATTGGATGTTTTAGGTGAATGCCCCTTATTTGTCTTTGAAATGGGAAGAAGTTTAAAATTTTCATTTGAATACCCAAAACCACAGGCCCCTTAATTTCAGTGGTACCACTCGTTGTGGAGCCTGTCATCAATGTTCCTGTATTTTAGAATGTTCTACTTTAGTCTTAGAATTTACCTTTTAGTATTTATTTGAAAAATGGGAATTGTGCCACTGGAGGCATTATTTATATTGCCATCTGTGAGTCATGTCAATTCTTTCAAGTGGGTAAAACTGAGAGGCAGCTCAGGAAAGGAGTGATGGGCATCAGTATGCTATTGCTAAGGAAAATGTTAATAATGTTCTTTATAAACATACATTAGTCTGCCAGGGTTTTAAAAAATTCAGATTTGGTATCCTTGATATTATCCCTAAGAATCCTAATAGAAATACTGGAGCTGGAGTGGCAACTTAAATTAAATGCAACAATGCCACCAGGCTTAAATGAACACATTTCTGTTTTACCCATTTTAAAGACTAAAGCAAGATCTATAACTGTATGATTTATATATATGAATTTCAGATACTGCTGAGTTTGTATTATGCACAATTTTGTGTATTTTAATAGTATTCTAACACTTCTTAGTATGTTTACTTGATTTTAAGTTACCTTTTTATTATAATCATTTTTAATATTTTACAATTCTTTTTTATTTGGATTGTTTTATTTTGAACTTGTTAATTACTTGAGTATCGCATGACTTTGCTAGGGTTTATTTATGTATTTAAACTTACTGTCAATTGTTCTAAAGAAGCCCCAGTACTACAGGGATGAAAGCACTTAACCTGTGTGTGATTTCAATAAAAATTGCTTCTATATTGAATTCATCGGACCCTTACTTTGTACAGAGAACACTTTCTCTGCTGTTTTAATTGCTAGTTGTTCACTTTTTGGAGCCCTGTTTATTGGATTAGAAGTCTTAGTTTGTTGGGCTGTTTTCCCACGCTGTGTGTTTTAACAATAAAAAGAAGAAAAGATAAAAATAAACGTTATTAAGTGATATTTCTGCAAATTAGTGACAAAAGCAGAACAATCAGCTTTCCCCACTCAAAGGATTCTGGTATGTCATGTCAATTTCTTATCAAAGAAGGTATAACAATGTTACATATTTGATGTTTACAGGTTCTTGGATTTAATGCTCGACAGAGGAAGGCCTTTTTGAATGCCATTATGAGGTGGGGTATGCCACCCCAGGATGCTTTCAACTCCCACTGGCTGGTACGCGACTTGCGTGGAAAGAGTGAGAAGGAGTTCAGGTAATTGTAAAATAATATAGCTTGGAGTTTCTGAGAATAGAGGTGTGGTATAAAATAGTCTGTAGTCTCAAATGACAGAACAGTTATTTTTTATTACTACAGTTGAAGAAACTGATTTTAGCCTTTACGATGTTGCAGTAGTGGGGTGGGGAGTTTGGCATACTGGTTAAGGTCCTTAATAAGTATGCCAAATACAGACATAAGATACAGGGTTTGATTCTGACCTCAGGCTATTGGCTTGACTTAAAAATGGCCCTTCGGTGCAGTTAGCGTAGTATTCACCTATGAACCTATGATTAAAATAAAATGCTGCATCTGATTGGGATATTAAAGCAAACATAACGCGCTTCAGCTGCCAGTGTATCCAGTTATTTTGAGTACAGAAGTAGAGAATAAGAAATTACAGACATTACTCTGACAGTAGAAGTCTTGACTCACTGTGTAAACTTGAGCAAATCATTTAATATTTTTCATTAATTTGTGAAACGGATAAAGGATGTAACAAAGAAGAATACTTTCAATCACATCTCAGGCCTAGGGCAAATAGCATATATCCTTGACCCCCTTGTATTCCACTCAGTGCACATGTACTGTTGTAATGAAATCAAAGCACCCCATTACTGTACCCTGTAAATAAACTGTGACTATAAGTAGTATATCTGGAGTCTAGTGGTCCCCCCTACCCCAATCCCAAAACTGGTTTAAATGCACAAATCGTATAATTTAATCCCTGGTGACTAATAGTCACCCCATCCCTGTAGTCCAGTAATCCCTGGTAACTTGTGGTTCCTCCACCCAGTGTTGTAGTTTATGCTTGTTAGTCAAGGAGTGAGGGGAAGTATGACAGCCACCCCAGTCTATACTAACACACATGTACACATCAGACATACACTCTCTCCTACCACCCCAATCACAATCACATACTTATCCATTCATCCCGTCACACATACATACATACACACACCTTCCTCATCCCCTCACTACCACCCATACACTAGTAAAGTAAATTTTCCAGAATCTTTCATAGGGTAGGGCGAAATTTTGCAAATGTTAGGCATAATATTAAGTATAATACACAGGTTGTATTTGTGTTTCATTGAGGTTATGATGTTGTCTAAACCATGGTTGAAGTTTGTTTGTAGCAGATGCATCTCCTACCCAGTTCAGTTGCTGTCAGTCAGTCACAAACCATTGGCTTTCCTTGTTCAGATTCCAATCCTCTAATATAAATGAAAGTGTCTGATTTGTACAGAAGCTGTTTAGAGCCATTTGGTAACAGAAGTTTGAATGTTGCTGGGTAGAGCAGTTGGAATTTCAGTCAGGGTTAAACTGTGCCCTCTGTCTCTTAGCCTGGACTGAAAAGTTGTTATCTAAGAACACTCTCCTATTGCTGACAATACATTGTTTGCCTGGCTTCCAGATTATCAGGATTTGCTCTTTGATTCCATATGGGTCCCACCGGACTAAAATGTGTCAGGGATGAGTATCACCTGTAGATGCAGTCTGATGAAAAATGCAGTATTCTTGTTCAATTAAAATGGAGCTCTTGGGAATCTCTGACCACCAATCCTAGTGGTATTGGGCATACTGTTCACATCTGGCACCTACAATTTTCTCAGGTACCCAGACTATTTTATGTCCCTCTGACATGCTACACCCTGCACATCTAACTGATTATCTTGTACTATTTCAATTGTCATGCTGCAAATGAGGCTATCTGCTCTTTTATTCTTTAATCCCCACCTCCAGTTGTTGCAGTGAGCCAGAATGTAAGTACAAGTCATTGTGGACCTATTTATATCTCAAGTTTATTTTTAATATGTGGTTGTCAAATTTTTGGTTCATTTTTTGTATTTGTATTTCTACCAGAATTAAATCTAAAGCAGACTGCTGAGGTAGACTCCTTGTTGGTGGTCCAGTTCAGGTGTTTCCATTGTTCTCAAACCTACTACTGATGCCTTCATCTGTACAGGGGTCTCTTTGAGAATCTTGTCTTTATGCTATGCTTTCTTTTCTTGTTTGAGCTCACACTTGTCCATGATATAAGGTTGTAGTCTTCCATGGATGGATTTTGTCAAGTTACTAGGTCTTCTGTTCACAATTTCAACAAATAAAGTCTGGAATTTTGAGAGGAATCATGTGATTGCTAGATAGCCATACCCAAAGTCTGTGTTTATTTTTGTTTTAAAATTCTAATAGTAGTTTTCCTTTGCCTTTTTAATTTGCATCTGGAAATTGTTTCTAAATTCTTTACTCTTCTGTAGTGAGAATGCATATTTCTCAATTTCGTTTGTTTTCCTGGGATTGTCTCTTTCCACAAAGGTTCCTAGCTGACACACATGATATAGTTACATTCTTAAAACATGGACACTTTCCTCTATGCTGTCATTGGGTTCTGCAATAATACTAACTTCTGCATTCATGAATATATATTGATAAAGCACAAATACAAGTTAATCAAGTAATCATAATATTAATAAGGTTAAAAAAGAAAAACAAAAAAAGAGGTGCTATTTAACTTTCAGAAATAATCCTAGTCCTAAAACAAGTTTGGGTTAGATGAAGTGCAGAAACTATATACTTTTGTTATCAAATCTTCCTGCTGTAACAACAAATTCAGATTGACCTCAAAGGTTGAAAGCAATAATGACTATTGTTTAATTACATCAGAAAACTGAAAGGGAAAATTGTGAATGTAATATGTTATAATTTAACCACAGGGCACAGGCAATGGGCTTGCAAAAGAAAATTCTGTAAAACTTACAGTAAGCAAAGGCAAGTCGGAAAGTCATAGAGACAGAGAAAGATACCCCATATGTAACTACAAATATGACAACTGCTGCTACAAATAAAAGCAAAAGTACAAGTTCTGTGGAATCAGGTAGGGGATATGCATTTAATCCAGTGTGATTGTCTTCTTGTTTTCTATCCAGAATCAGGGACAATGTAATTATCTTTCATGTTAAACAAAATCTCAGTATATGGGCACATTCCTGGCTTAAAATAACAGGCTGAATTGACATTGACAATAGGGTTCTCATATTAGTCCCACATAATTTTAGACTTATCAGTCTGACAGTTAATGTTAAACCTGGGACTAATCATACTGGAGACCTACTTCTTATAGGGTATGGGTTTGTCAGTGGGAGATCAAAACCTTCAACTTATCTGCCCTGGTTTTTTTTTGTTTTTTTTTCACTGTCTCTTGTCATATATTTACCACTGTAATGTATTTGGACTTTAAACTACTGTATCACTGTGTGTTTGATATAGGTGACGGCTGGCCTGGATTCATGCCTGATAAAGTTCTGTGGATCAGTCCTCTGACCCAATTAAAAATTGTATTAGCCCTCCTAAAGCATTAAGTGTTATTACACATATGGGAGTATTGATAAATTAAAAACATTAAATATTAAGCCATATATAATTAGGGATTTGAAGCACTAGATAAGCAACTGGACATAATAGATCAGGGCTGGGAGGTTACATGTCTGCCCCAGGGTGGGAGGGGTAGCCATTGGTATCCGACAGAGTTTGGTACTGGAACCATTTCTTTCTAGGCTATTTTCAGATATAAAAATGTGAAGTGAGCAATGGATAACAAAATATGATAATAATTTCAGCCTGGGTAAAGTATATTTACTTCAGTAAAATATGCCAGAAGTTCTCCTAGATGCTATTAAAAAGGTACACACCTGGGGTAGTGGTAATTATCACACCTACAATGTCAATAAATCTAATGTCATAAGACTTGACAAAAAAGTTATCAATTTTGACTAGAATGATCAGCTCCAAAAAAATAAGGCCATCATTAAATATGTAAATTTAAATTTACATACACAAACATATAAAATATGCAATGTGTAAAACTTAGGTTGCATGATGTAAACCTAAATAAAATCATGTAAAATTGTAAAATGTATATTTCTTAATTGTTACTGTGTTAATTGCTACTATACAAGTTTTTTTATATATTGTTACTTTATTTTCGCTTTTGATATGTACAGCTTTACTACCTACCTGTTCCATTTTTCCTTTGTGAATTATGTCATCCCAGCAGTACCTGCAAATTGTCAGTTTGTGATCAGTGTACTACCCCAGTAAAAAAATAAAATAACATGAAAAATAAATATCTAGGGACTATGTTAGACAGCAGGTTAAACTTTGACCTACGTGTTTATACTGAAGTAAAAAAAAAAAACACATTCTGTGGCCTATCTAATTCTAAAGAGATTATATATGTGTTCAGTGGATATTTTATACCAAGTTATACCTCACTGATTCAAACCATTCTTGAATACAGTGTTGTAGCCTTTGGACAAGCCACATGAAACAATTTGAAAAAGCACAATGACTCCTTAACAGAAAAATCACAAGAGTTGAAAAACATTCTTTTAGGTTATTTACAGGTAACCTCTGCCTGGTCTGTGTGGTCCAGTTTATCTCGAAACTGATGTGTGGAGCACACCATTAAGGAAATTAACATCAAATTGAGGAATTTAGTACTAAAAGTAAACATCATTAACATAATAAAACTATGATTTGCACATTATATGTTGCCTTCCAAGAGTACAAAATATGTATCCCATTAAGGTCTGAAGAAATGTCAGTCTCCTTCAAAAATAATATCTAAATAGAATTGTTGCATTCAGACTTCTTGAAAGCCATTTGATAACTCATATTCATGGCAGTCACAAATCTGTGGTCCTGTGAACCAAAGTATTATGAGGTCCTGTATGCTATATTGCAGACATGTATATAACACTTGTATGCTTCTCCTATGGCACTGATTTGTAAGCAGAATATTGAACAATGCCCACATCTTTCCTAGATTTGCAAAGTGCATTTGTTTTTTTAGACTGTAAGAATGTAATCTGGGCTTTGTGTCTGACTTACTGTTGCCACTTGTGTGATTTAGTACCAGATGGCATGACAATTTCCGAACTCAAAGTATCTACTGTTTTTAGGATAGGGTGTCCTTACATATCAAGCATAATAATTTCATGTAAACATGTAAAACCAATCTGGATGACTGAATGGGCGATTGTACATTTTCATCTGGGATATTTGGGGAAAATCTGGAAAATCTACTTGATGGGAAGCACTGTTAGGTTTGCCACCAGTCTTTGGCAATGTAGATGAGCTTCTCAGTAGACTATTTGGATGCCAGTATATCAAGATGCTGTGAACCTAGAATGCCTGTATTAGAAGTTACCTAAATTACTTATCAAAACTGTCAAACTTATACCACAACTCTGTGGACAGAGGAATAAAACCCTGACCACGATCCAAATGACCCGAGTATGATTAGCAACTCTAGCACTGGAAGAACCAGGGGAGGGAATTGGAAAAACATAACTTCTTGATGGCATGCCCATCTGGGGAAGGGATTTGGAGGCTTCCCAGCTGTTGGCCATGCTGCTCTACGGACAGGTGGAGGCTAGTCCATGTCAGCTGGATCACAGCTGTAGGAGGGGTGTAGGCAAGACAATCCAAGCCAAGTCTGGTAGCTCTTGCATGGCATGTATGGGAGCACAAGGGCTTCTGCTTAAGGAATCTTGGTAATCTCTGCAGTGATGCACCACCTAAGGGTGGGATTTCAGAGTAAAGTGACTATCCCATTATGGTTGCCTCATTGACAGCAATGCCATGGACTGTTCTTGTCCAGTATGACAACAAAGGGGCACAAAGCTATTGCCCCAGTAGGGAATGAATGGCAGCACTTCAGTAGATTGATGTTTGGCAGGTGTGGGGGCAGACAAAAGTGCATAGAAAAAAAAACCTGTCACTACAATGAGACTTTATGCTGTAAGTTCAGTGCTACATTCCTGTAACAGCCTTCCTACTGTCCATTTGCAGCAGTCTGAACATTCTGCTTCATTACTTCTAATTCCGCCCACTGACAGCTATGACATTCACTTCTAATATTAGTACTATCCTTCAGCTCTTCATACTGTACTGATGCAATTTTTCATAATTAGACTTTTACTACATGCTGCCTCCCAGCTGTTAAAGAAACACTGTTTAAATACTAGAAGACTTTAATTATTGTTTTACCTTTCTTGCTATATCACACAGCACTGTCTCCTGTGGGACCCAATCCCTGTCTCTGTTTACTGTTATAGTAGATGCATTACCCTTGCAGTAGTTGATGGTACAAGAAAAGTATCTTTTGAATAATCATTTTTAGTCCTCATAATAGACACGTGGGACGGTCTTCATTACTTATGCATATCTGCCTGTCAGTCAGAGTATATACTCAGCCAGAAACCAATGCAGTCAGCTCAGCGATATTTAAGATTGGGACTGACCTTCCTTGGGTAGCGCTGGCAGTGGGCAAGCACTATGGATTGACAGAGTTTTATGCTACACTGACAGTTGTCATGGTGGTAGCTAGTGATCTTAACCCTTAACACAAATCTCACAAAGGTGTACTGGGCAAATAAATAAATAACAAATATTTGTGGTAGTTAACAACAAATCTCACAAAAAGCTAGAATGTGAGTGAACAATGGTCATTGGTGACTCCATAGTCAGACACACTGACGTCCCGCTCACCAGACTGAGTAAGGAGAAGGTCACAGTAAGCTGCCTGTCGGGCGCTAGAATCCGCCACATAACGCATGCACTCAGGTCTCTCAACAGCAGGTACAAATACGACTCAGTCATTGTCCACGCTGGTGTAAACTACCTGAGACGTACCTCCTTGGACTACATGAAAAGAGACATTGAGGAGCTCTCTGATTATGTAGCCCAGGCAGGTATGACCCTGACCCTGAGCAGTATCCTACCTTCACCAAGAATGATGCCACAATACAGAGATAAGATGATCAGCTTTAACAATTGGCTTAAACTCTGGTGTCATTCAAAGGGGATCCAATGTCTGTCTGCCTGGGATGACATGCTGGACAAGCCACGCCTTCGCAAGGGACGGCTTGCACCTGTCACCCTGGGATTCCGGATATTGGCAAAGGATCTTGCCACCCCCATAGTGCCTTTTTAGGCAAGGCTCAAATTCTAAACCTACCACCCTAGAACACAAACAAGGAAAAAAACTAAGGGTAATGCTGCTCAATGCCAGAAGTCTAAATCTCAAAATGCACGCACTCGAGGCCCTTCTCAGTATGGAGAACATCGATGTCTGTGCTGTGACAGAAACCTGGTTCAAGGCTCCTGAGAGCACCCCAGCACTATCAGGTTTTACCTCATATCATGCCCGCCCCAAAATCCGGAAAATACCAAGAAAGGAGGGGGGGTATCCATATTCATCAAGGACACCCACACCTCCAGACTGGTGGCAACGCACGATGCATCGGAAACCATCCAGGTGCAATTAACCATAGGCAAGACTGCTCTGCAAATTGTAGCATGTTACAGGCCACCCTCACAAACTCAGGAACCTCACATGGCCTTCCTGAAAACATTAGAGGGATAAATGTATCACCAAACACCATCATACTAGGTGACTTCAATTACCCTAATATAGACTGGGTACACTACTCAAGCCCAAACACCCTAGCCCAAAAGTTCCTGGAATTCATAAACTCAAATGCCATGGAACAACTAGTCACCATCCCCACAAGAGGAGAAAACATACTTGATCTCATCATCACGAACATGGGAGCACAATGTTCAACACCGGAAGTATACCCCTCACTGGTGAGATCAGATCACAAACTAATCTCGCTGGAGGTCCTCATCCCACCCCCACCTGAAATAAAAAGACCACAGTAAAGAACTTCGAAAGCCGACTTCACACTTCTAAAGACTAGTGTGGTCTCCTTTAAGGCCCCGAGCCGGGAAAACAGTACTCAAGCCGCTGAATCACTTACAAATGCCTTCTACCAGCACCTGCAGGACTGCATGGATAAGGCAATCCCAAGCAAAACAAAGACTCTTTGTACCAAAGGCAAGCGTCCAGTCTGGTGGACCCCAGCCATAAACAAACTCTACAACAAAAGGAGGAAGCTACTACAAGATAGAGCAAAATCCTTAAAAGGTAAGACACCCTTGATCACTATAAGTAAAAACTAAGAGCTCTCATAAAATCATCCAAAGCAAATTTTGAGAGAAAAATAGCTAAAGACTCAAAAGACAATCATAAAGCCTTCTTTAGCTATGTTAGAAACCTGGGAGGAAACTCCCAGATATGTTCAGAACTAGTTCAAAATGATGTGAAGATTACTGATCCTACAGACATTGCCAACATACTGGCTGACAGGTTCAGTGCAAACTTCTCCCCCCCCCCAAAAGGAGAGATATCTATACCAAGCGATTGCAGCCCCCCAAACATCTCCAATGCCCAAGTGAAAACTGCTCTCTCCAAAGCAAAAAACACAGCATCCATGGGACCTGATGGTGTCCCCGGCTGTGTGCTCCACAAACTCAACGAGGAATTAAACCCACAGCTAGGACAGCTGTTTAATCATAGTCTTACCTCTGGATACGTGCCCAGGGAGTGGCGCACTGCAACTGTGGTCCCACTTCACAAAGGCGGTGCCTCCACCGATCCTGGAAATTACCGGCCCATCAGCTTGACAAGCCTTATCTGCAAAGCCATGGAGAGGATCATAATGGACCTCATAAATAAAGACATAGGGAATTTGCAGACTTTGGATCCATCCCAGTTTGGCTTTGTCAAAGGCAGATCATGCCTTCTAAACTTGGTTGACTTTTTCGAAACAGTCACCAAAGCCATTGATGAGGGAAAGGCAGTCCATACAGCCTACCTCAATCTGGCGAAGGCCTTCGATACAATACCCCACTCGGGTATCATTGCACTGGTCATCAGCTTAAATGTTAACCCATACATCACAAGATGGGTTGCAAACTGGCTGAGTGACAGAACACACAGGGTCAGAGTTGCTGGCGCCATGTCAGACTCAAAGCCTGTCACAAGTGGTGTACCACAGGGTTCAGTCCTGGGCCCACTCTTGTTTGGCATCTACTTTTCTCAAGTACAAGCAAACACAGGAGGGTTATGGCTGACAAAGTTTGCAGATGACTGCAAACTGGGCGCCATAGTAGAAAACACATCTGACACAGATATCCTTCAGAAGGGTCTTACAGAAACGGATAACTGGTGCCAGAGCCATGGCCTAAAGTTAAATGCCAAAAAATGCATAGTCATACCCTTCGGGAAAAACAAGGTTACCCCTAGCTACCAAATAGGTGGCAATCCACTGAGCACAGAAGAAGTTATCAGGGACCTGGGGACCCAAGTTGATAGTAGTCTGTCATTCGACACCCATGTAGCCAAGGTGGTTAGGAAGACCTTCTACATTGCCCACCTTATCATGAAGGGATTCTCATCTAGATCAAGGGAGGTCATAGTCTCCCTATACTCATCACTCATCAGACCAATGATTGAGTACAATGCCCCATTCAGAATGTATCTGACCCGACACTTGCAGCAGCTTGAGAGGCCACAAAAGTTCCTCACCAAAAGGATAAAGGGTCTCAAACATCTGTCCTATGCTGCCCGACTGAAAGAACTCCAACTCTATTCAGTCGCCACCTGCTCAGAGGTGACCTTTGCCTAACATACAAGACCATGTCAAACCCAGATTTGATGAATATGCTGCACCTCAAAAGATCTAGATCCGTCAGAGCCACAAGGGCGGGAGACTTAAACCTTGACACGGCTATTAATAGGACGTGCTGGAGGGATAGATTCATCACCCAAAGACTCCCTATGCTGTGGAACAAAATCCCGGTATATGTGAGGCAGAGCACCTCGCTGGCCTTGTTCAAGAGAAATCTTGACCAATGGATGGGAGATCGCAGATATACCCCAGGGATTACCTCAGTGTCACTGCTCGACAGAGGCACAGCAAAATAATGGGTATAGTTCCCCATACTAAAGGGGTGGCATAAGCCACAAAACTATGGGCTAGGCTTGTAAATGCCCTCGGGCAGATAGCCTAGTATGAACCTATGAACCTATGAACCTATGAACAAACTTGCCATTCAAATTTCTAAATGCCCAGATGGCATAACATGTTTGTAAAGTAAACGATGACAACATCATAAAGTACAGTTGTATAAGCGAAACATATCATAACAGTACACTGCTGTAGTAGCCATATCTTTATGGGTTGTATACTGCTAAGGATATAACAGCTGGCCAGTTTCCAAAGCTTCAGAGAACCGTCCATGCAGCAAAACTGTCAGGCAGCTCGAGCTGAGCAGACTAAAAGATAAATTTGGGCATGAAGCCCTTCAGAACTTTCCTGCCATCAGAGAGAGGGAGTCTGAGCCCTAAAAGGACAGTGCTTGAAACAACAAAAAAATAAATGTCCCTTAAACATCTACTATTATGATGTTTTACCTACACAGCTGTACTATGTTCATCATATTAATCACTGCTGCACTAGTCTTAATGCCACGGTGGTAAGCCGGTAGCATTGTTACCTCACAGCAAGAGGTTCTCCCGTTCGATTCTCGGCTTGGCTTGGGAGTGCCTTCTGTGTGGAGTCTGCATGTCCTCCCCGCGGTTGGATAGTGTTCGAAAGACATGCGTGCATAAATGGGCATGCCTTTGTTGAAGGTTGGGCTTCGAGCTGGCACTTCGGCATTTCGTAAAAATCTACTGCCAATCATTAGCGGACCAGAGTTCCGCTGTGGCGACCCCTTACCGTGAAAAAGCCAAAAGACAAACAAAAACAACAACTAGTCTTACCTATATAGGTAGATTACCGTAGCTAACCATATTTCGGAGGTGGAAAGAGAAGAGTCCAGAGACCATGGAGAATGGGCCCAGCAAAGCTTGATCTGGACCTGGAGAAGGAATCAAGCTTATAGTGTTTTGTAAATATATGTACAGAGAACCAAGTAGCAGCTTCTAAAATACTTTTAGAATCCAACCCTTTCCTAAAGCCAAAGATAAAGCCAAAACTTTCATAAAGTGGGCCATGACCCTGTCTGGAATACTGTTGTTATTGTGAGTATAGCAAAACCTTAGACAACCATTTGGGAATAGCCTGTTTTGCTGCAGATTGTCTCTTCTTTTTACGTTCACAAGAAATGAATAATTGATCTGAAGATCTGAAAGATTTAGTTTTGTCAAGATAGTAACCTGAGTTGTCTGTGGACACCCAAGGTATGGAGTATCCCTTCCCCATCACTTTTTGGTTCAGGAAAGAAAACAGGGAGAACGAAAGTTTGGCTTAATGTAAACTCAGATACCACTTTAGGCATAAAAGGAGGATTATTATTCAGAGAAACCCTGTCCCTATGGAAAATGAGATAGGGTTGACTCGATAAAAGGTTTTAACTCAGATACTCTTCTTGTAGAGGTCAGAGCAATCAGTAAAACTGTTTTCTGTGTTAAAAACATTGTCTGCAGACTACCAAGATGGGTGCATGCTGATCAACAGCTTGACTTCAGCTCTCCCAGTGAGACAAAATGAAAGAAAGAGATAAAGACTAGTAATTCTGACCGTTTTAGTAAAATTCAGTTACTGGCTAGCAAGTACACTGGATGCTAGCAAAGAAGAAACTGAGAAAGCCTGAAAGAAAATCCACTAGAAAAGGTGAAGAGAAAACACTCACTGGGAAGAATCCTGCAGCTATTTAGCAAAAATCAGTTCAAGCTCCAGCTTTGGTACAAGAGATGGAGTCCAGTAATTTAGAAGAAATAAATCAAATATACTCAGAGTTGATTAAAATAAATGAAATATTGAAGAGGTATATCAACTCAAATAAAAGGCTATAAAAACGGAAAACATTTTAAACACCTATTCAGGTGAAGTGATAAGACTGCAAAAATCAGAAGCAGAAATGACGAAAAGGCTGGACTAATATGAAACTGCTTAAGAAGAGCTGTTTCAAGAAATGGTAAAGTTAAAGGACAGAGCATACAGAAAAAAAATGAGATTTTCTCCTGTACCAGAGAAACTGAAAGGAATAGACTTTATTAATTTTATGAAAGCACAAACCACTGGTGTGGTATTCCACATCAGGATTGGTTAATTGAAATGGCCCATCATGTGTATGCTCCAAACCTGGCCATGAGAAAGCAGCTAAGACCTGTAACAATGCAATCATAATAGCAGAAGGAGTTGATCCTGACAAATCTGTTTCAGAAGGGCAAACTATTAAAAATTGCAGAGTATTAGAAAATGATCATTCACTGTACACCAGGCAGAAGAGAATACATTTTATTTTAACATTCAGACAATGTCAAGAGGCAGGTGTGAGATTCAAGCTGCTGTATCCAGCTGTCCTCAGAATATTTTTTTCCTGGAGAATCAGTCATTTTTGATGCAGAATAGGCTAAAGAGGAAATACAAAAGCTTGTCCAACAAAAAGTGAGATATCACCAGAAGAAGACTGCTTCTCATTCTTCTGATAATAAAGCTCATAGACAGAGACTTTGCCAGTGAAACCTTTTCCAGTGTTCAAAAGGAAGATGCTTGAGAGAGAAAAAAGCACAGGAGTGGACTAGAAAAATTGGGAGTTGAACCTAAGTTTGGGGTTGGGAGATAGAGATGAACAGAAAGAAGACCTGCATCAATGAATTAGTGAATAAATATGACACTATAAAGCATCAATCATATTTGCAAAGTATGGCTTTTACAGGAAAAAGTGGTTAGAAAGATTGGACTTTTGATGACTTTGTTAAACTCTGTGAGGGGGACTCAAATGAATATCCCTCACTTCAGTCATCAGTGTTTGGAAGGACACAAAGGAGAGGAAAAAAGAATGTTCGGTATTTACTTTTCTGAGGTACAGGCCAACGTGGGAGGACTATGGCTTACCAAGTTCGCAGATGACTGCAATCTGGGAGCCATAATCAACGAATAACAGATAACTGGTGCCAGAGCCATGGTCTAAAGCTAAATGCCAAAAAGTGTATAGTCATACCCTTTGGCAAAAACAATGTGCCCACAAATTACCACATAGGTGGTAACCCATTAAGTACAGAGAAAGTAATTAGGGATCTGGGGACCCACGTTGATAGCAATCTCTCCTTTGACAACCACATTGCCAAAGTGGTTAGAAAGACCTTCTACATAGCCCACCTCATCAGGAAAGGATTCACATCTAGATCAAGAGAGGTGATCGTGCCCCTTTAGTCATCCCTCATCAGACCCATCATAGAATACAATGCCCCCTTTGGGATGTACCTTACCCGACACCTGCAGCAATTAGAAAGACCCCAAAAGTACCTCACCAGGAGGATCAAGGGACTCAAACAGATGCCATATGCTGCTCGGTTAAAAAAAATCCAGCTCTACTCAGTTGCATACCGCCTACTTCGAGGTGATCTATGCCTGACATATAAAGCTATGTCCAACCCAGAATTAATGGACATGCTCCACCTCAGTAAATCTAAATCCCTTAGAGCCACGCGCTCAAGAGACTTGAACCTCAGCACAGAAATAAATAGAACATGCTGGAGGGACAGATTCATAACCCAGAGGCTCCCTTCACTCTGGAATAGAATTCCAATTCATGTTAGGCAGAGCACCTCACTGACTCTCTTCAAGAAGAATCTTGATGAGTGGATGGGGGATCGTAGGTTTGTCCCAGGGATTACTTCTGTGTCACTATTAGACAGAGGCACAGTAACTAAACTTTAAAAAGGGCACAGTATACTCAAATCAAGGGGTGGCGTAAGTTAAACACAATTGGGCTAGGCTTATAAATGCCCCAGGGCAGATAGCCTAGTATGAACCTATGAACCTATGAACTTGTAGGTAAAACTAATTTTGATATTAATAGTATATGTATAAAACATTTTATTATATAAATTGCATGCTATACAGTCAAGCATTTTCAGTGATTGTATGTGACAGATACTAAATAAATAAATAGGCATTACAATGTAAAAAGAGAAGAAAGACTTGACAAAGGCATGTACAAGTTAATATGCTGTAATCTTGGGCTGTTGGGATAGGGGATGGAGAGTAAAAGTTCACTGATTATAATATATGTGGATTTGAGATGTTTTCTTTTACTTTTGCATAGGTGATTATCTGGGTTAATGTCCTTGGATTAATTTAATAACAGGTTTCTTGTGAAAACATGTGTGCTATAAAAATAAGAGAGCACTGAAAGTAATGAAAAGTTTTCCTTTAACAAATAAATGTTTAGTGTAGGTTGAGAAGTCTGCAACTGAGGGCAGCGGTACATTCTGTTATGTTTCCATGGACACAGGCTGACTACAGATATAGTCAATAAATCTTAGGAGGTCTGGACATTGTTTGTGTTGAGAAACATAATAAAATGTACAAGGACAAGCAGCTTAGTAAAAAAAATGGTTGCAATTATTGGAAGCAAATAAAAGCAGTTTTTATGCTACCTAAATACTTGAATGCATTTACTAGAACAGTGTATAACTTAGTTTAAGTTATTAAAGATAACCAATGCAGTTTTTCTTAAGGCGAAAAGTTAATGTTTTCTGAAAGCATGCAATCTGTTTTTCACATTTGGGAGGGGAATAAAGATAAGACAAGAACAGACAACAGTTAGTACAAGTAGGACCACTGTAACATGTGCTTTATCATGGATAACCTTAATTTTAGCTTAGATAATGCTTGCCTGTGGGTGCAGCTGTCTGTTTATTTGAATTCTGTAGAACGGGAAAGTCCAACTGGGCTAGTGCCCTTTTCAGAGGAGACCCAGGGAGAAAAGCTCCACAGGAGAAACTAATTAGCTTAGTTATAATTCGTAAGTTCCACAGCAAAGCAAAAAAAAGCATAATTACAATTTAAGTATAACATCCAATAGCACTATACAGTCAAGGGAAAGCACAATTGTTCTTAACAGGTGGGTTGAATTTCTATATTTGAAGATGTACATCATTGTGTGTATGTGTTTTAAGTAAATAGATCCTGGGGTGTGTTTTTTTTGAGGGTTTTCATTAAAACAAAAAGCCTTATAAAATGTGACATAGGTTCAAATGGAGATGACAAGCAACAACTGTATAAAGGATTGGCCTACCAAACATTAGTGGGGTGTATGGAACACACAAAACCTGGAAATGGACATTTAAAAAAGCTTATATAAAACAGGTGAGTATAATACATTTTTATCATACTGCCTATACTATGCATATTATTTTGGAATGTGACTGGCCTCTTGGGTATAGACAAAAAAAGTAACCGTATTATATGAAGAAATGCAGAGTGCAAATAGCAGTGCTGCAGGAGTCACATTTGGAAATAAGTGAGCTTGTGAATTTGATGAAGAAAGTATTTCAGGATGTTTTAATAATGCCCCTCAAACAATAAGCCAAGTGCACCCCTAGAACACCCTCATAAACTATTAACTTAATACAAACATGCAAAACTCTGTACATTTAACCCTCTTAATAGGTCCCAAACAAAGGCCTTATTTAACCTAAACTTGAGGTTATTCATGCTAAGATACGTGCTATTGCCTGTTTTCTATGTAAAATAATTGGTGTCCGTTCTTTTTTTTTTAATCTTCATTCCCTTCCCAGATGTGAAAAACAACTTGCATGCTTTCAAAAAATGTTAACTTTTAGTCTTGAAGAAACCAGCATTCTGGCTTTTTATTGCCCTATACTCAGCTTGCCTCTATGGAAACATGAGAGAAAAAAATGTAGTCCTCAGCTGCAGGCTTATAAAGACAAGCTGAAACACATTGTTAAAGGAAAACTTTTCATTATATTCTGTATTCTCATATATAGTTGTTTCCACTTAAAACTTGTTATTAGGTTAACAAAGAAAGTGTGTTTGGGAGTCACTATGCTTTTTTCGTGTTTGGAAGTTTTGTTATTAGACTAAGCCAACAGTCTCAATCCAGACATTCACCTCTGCAAAAGTAAGAGAAAACATATCAGCTCTACATATATTGTAATCTCTGTACTTGGCATCCCATACCACACCTCAACAACCCAAGATTACAGTCTGTTAACTTAAACATGCTTTTGTCTAGCTTTTTTCTCTTTTTGTATGTAATGCCTACATGTCTTAATTGTAAAAAAAGAAGAAAGGGAAAAAGACATCTGTTTACTTTAGTGTCTTTATCATATACAATTAAAAATGCTTTAATATTAAAACATGCAATTTATATCATGAAAAGTTTAATAGAAATTCTGGTAAGAGCAGAAATTGTTTAACTTAGTTACCTTTTCCTTCCTCTTCCCCTCACTTCAGTGTCCTTCCAAACTTTAAAGACACAAAGTGAGGCAAATGCCTTTCAGTTCCCCGCAAGTTTAAAAAAGTCAACAAAACTCCACTCTTTCCACTTTTTCTTATACAGTTGTATTTCATATATGCAATTGATGCTTTGCAGCCTCACATTTATTCACTAATTTCCTTGTTACTGGTGGTCTTCTTGTTCATCTCCATCTGCCAACTCCAGACTCCGGTCCAATTTCAAGGTACTCCTAACAGCGTCTGTGTTTTTCTCTGTCTGTCATACATTTTCCATTAGAGCAATGGAAAGAGGTTCTCTTGCAAAAATCTCTCGGTGTGCCTTCTTATCAGAAAAATGTGAAGCAGAGTCCCCTTCTACTTCATGGCTCACTGTCTGTTGTACAAACTTTTGTATTTCCTCCTTAGCCTGTTCTGCATCAAAAAATGTATCTGATCCTCCAGGAAAATATATTCTGAAGACAGCTGGATACAGCAGCTTGAATCTTATACCTTCCTCTTGGCATTCTCTGATTGCTGGAATAAACATGTTTCTCTTCTGCCTGATGTACAGTGAAAAACATGTTTCCCTTCTGCCTGATGTACAGTGAATAATAATTTTCCACACTCTACTATCTCCAACTTGTAATACTTTGCCCTTTTGGCACCGTTTTGTCAAGATCAACTCTTTCTGCTGTAGGCCTGCATCTTTACTAATACAGGTCTTGGCTGCTTTCTCATGTCCTGGTTTGGAACATACACACAGTGTGCCCTTTCAATTAACAGTCCCTGCTGTGGAATATTAGTCCAGTTGCTTATTTGTGCCTCCATAAAATTAATACAGTCTGTTCCTTCTAATTTATCTGGTACAGCAGAAAATCTCAGATTTTGCCTACGTGCTGTGTCCTCTGATTCTACCATTTTTTGAAACATCTCTTCATGAGGAGTCTCATAGTCAGCCAGACCTTCCTTCATTTCAACCATTGACTTTTGCAGTTTTATCAGTCCATCTGAATTTCTGTTTAAATAGTTTTCCATTTTTTCTAGCCTTTTGTTATTTCAGTTGATATACTTTTTTCAATGTTTTGTTTATTTGAATCATTTCAGAGCACATTTGACTTATTTTTGTCTCTAGATTACTGGAAGTTATGACTTGCACCAAAGGTGGAGCTTGGACTGCGTTTTGCCATACAACTGCAGGTTTCTTCCCAAGCATTGTTTTTTTCTTTACCTTTTCTAGCCAATTTCCTTTTGGGATTTTTTAGTTTCTTCTTTGCTTGCATTCAGGCAGTGTACTTATTAGACAGTAACTGAATTTAGTAAAAGTGACAGCGTTTCTGGCCGTTGTCCTTCAATTTCCTTTTTCACAGTGGGAGAGCTGAAGTGGAGCCATCTTTGAAAGTTTGGCCTCTATTTTGTTGAGAGCGTTTATTCTATTTTTTGCCAAAATTGAATGCAGAGATAGAAAATCCCTTGGAAAATTTGGTCAAGGAGGGCTGAAAAATCTTAGAGATTCAATGGATCAACTTGCCCCTTTCAGTACACTTTTTGGTCACCCCTGCAGCAGAGGGGACACACATTAAGCCTCTATCAAAGGAAGATTTTAAAGTCTTATTTTTAACATCACCTGTGAAGTTCTGAGAATGCAGATCACTGCTGCAGTAGCTTTAGCTATTTGGGTTGTATCCTGCTAAAGTTGTAACAGTCAGCCATTTTCAAAACTTCAGAGCACCTTCCATGCACCCAAATTGTCAGGCAGCTAGAGACAGGCGTACTAAAAGACTTGGGTGCAAAGATTAAAACTACCACTGTATAGCCAGGATGCAGGTTAGAAAATGTCACCCTTTCATTGCCCATGTTTCACATAAGTAGGAACCTAATGTATGACCACTTACAGGAGAGTGCAAGTAACCCTTCAAGAAGTATTGAAAACATATTATTAATTAACATTGAAATTGTGTGTAACTTTTTTATTGAAATGGGCTTCTTATCCTTGTCAGGCTGCTATACCCACAAATGATACGTCAGAGTCCTTGAAGCTTTAACTATCAAATTATCTGCTAAAGTCAGGACTGACAAACTTTTCCAAAGGTAAATGGGAAAACAAAAATGAATGAATTAACACATAGGTGAAAACTCAATGGTAATTATTCAGATTAAGATGGAATATTTCAGTTTTTGCAAGTATGGATGTGTCTCATGCTTGGCACTCAGTATTGTATACTTGTACTGTTCTGACGAAGCACTTAACAGGATACCTTATTGGTGGTTCTGATTACTGTATTACTATGATTATTATTATCATCATCACTGATGACATTTTTAGAGATATTGAACTTCAGGATTAAGAGAGTAACTTGTTGATTAGCATATTTGGTAATGTGCCATGCATTCAGTAACTGGTCTGGCAACATTTTGCAGAGAAAAATATTAGTGTATACATTTTTAATTTTCTGTAAATCTTTATTCAGTATTCCGTTTCATCCCATGTGCCTTCAGTTTTGTATTCCATTCCCCTATCCTTTGCTGAAGTTCTGTATTGAGTCTGTCTGTAATGCCACATTGTCTGCATACAATAACTTTGTTGAAATGTCCCCTCTGACTTGTTTGCTAATGTAGTCCATCAACAGTATGAACAGAACTGGGCTCAGAGTTGGACCCTGATTCACACCCATTCACACTGGGAACCCCACTGTGAGACTGAACACTACTCCTACTTGAGTTATTGGGTCCTTGTACATAGCCTGCACTAATTCTATCATCACTTCAAACCACTGCAGGACTGAACAAGTTAACTTTCTTGGGACCTTGTCATATGCTTTCTCCAAGTTTAGGAATGCCCAGTTGGACTCTTTTCTCATCTCTAGCTTCTTCTCAACTATTTATCACACTGCAAACATAGAGTCATCTTTTGTATTTTTGGTACAAGAGATGGCTTCCAGTAATTTAGATTAGGGAAACATAAATCAAATGTATTATGATCTGATTGAAATAAATGAAACACTGAAGGAATGTATCAACTTAAATAAACAACTGTAAAAATAGAGGTAGCTTTAACTAGCTATTCAGATGAATTGATAAAACTGCAAAAATCAGTGGTTGAAATGAAGGAAAGGCTGGCCAAGTATGAGGCTTCTCAAGAAGAGCTGTTTCAAAACAGCGTTAGGACACAGAGAAAACCTGAAATTTTCTGTTGTACCAGGGAAAACTGAAGGAACAGATTGTATTAATTTTATGTAAACACTAATAAGCAAATAATTGAAAGGGCATATTGAGTGTATGCTGCAAACATGACCATGGGAAAACAGCCAATACCTATATTAGTAAAGGTGCAATCATACCAGCAGGAAGAGGTGATCCCGACAAAACTGTGGCCAACTGGAAAATTATTAAAAATTGGAGAAAGCAGTGTTTGTGGAAAACAGTTATTCACTGCACCCCAGACAAAAGAGAAACATTTTCCAGTAATCTGGAAATGTCAAGAGCTAGTAATGATATTCAAGCTGCTGTATCCAGCTGTATTCAGAATATTTTTCTGTAGGATCAGAAGCATTGTTTGGATCCAGAACATTCTAAGATGGTAATAAGACATTTTATCCAACAAACAGTCAGCCAGCAAGCTGAAATGGACTCTGCTTCTCATTCTTCTGCCAATAAAGTTCATAGAGAGACCTTGCCAGTCTAATTTTTTACATTGTTCAAAGGAAAATACTTGAGAGACAGAAAAATCATAGTAGTTGACTAGAGGAATCAGGATCACCTTGGACTTGAACCAGAGTCTGATGATGCGAGATGAAATGATCAGGACGAGGACCACCAACACTGAAATTCATGAATAAATGGGAGACTATAAAGCATCAGTCAGTCACATTTCTGAAATATGGCTTATCAAGAAAAAGTGGTTGACAAAGACTGGAACTTTGACTTTGTTAAACTTGTAGGTGGACTTTAAAGCATATAGCCCAGTTTACATCATTAGTGTTTATAAGGACACTAAAAGGAAACACTAAGTAACTGTAAGTAAAAGAATTCTTATTAATACCTGTTAAAACATTTCATGATATGCAAACTACATATCATATTGTAAAGGAATTTTGTATGGGGTGCAGTTTGGGGTAATTTAAATGTGAAGCGGTATTTTCGCTGACTGTTTTATATATATATATATATATATATATATATATATATATATATATATTAAAATAAACAAGTGATTTTTCTTAGCTGTAAGAAACACAGGCTTTACACTGTAACAGGATAAGAAAGGCTAGAGAGAAATCATATAGAATATTATATTCATAAAGGAGCACAAAGTATTCTAAGAACTAAGGAAATACAAGAATAGAGAAAGGAGATTTTGCCAATAGGGATGACAGCAAGTAGGGGTACAGAAATAGGCAAGCGGTAGCTGGAATTTACTAGAGAAACCTGTCAATGGAGTAAGATATTGGGAAAAAAATAACTCCAACAGGAAAAGTAATAGAGTGGGATGAGGCCAAGAAGGCATTTAAATTGTAGACTGCCTTCCCTACCAGGGTATGATCTCAGAGTACAGGCAAAGAGAAAGGGATGGGGTATTTTAAGTGAAAGACCTGCTATGGTAGAGATTTAGTTGCATGTAGAATAGAAACAGCTGTTAAAAAGGGATAATCAGTAGGACATATAAAATTTTGCACGATAGCTATAAGAATCAGTCAGTGGAGGTTAGAAAAGACTGGGAGGAGAGACTGGAAAAGCAATTTACAGAAGAAAAAAATGGGAACACTTTTATATATGGCTTCCAAGTATGCAACCAAGTCCAGAAGGTTTAGTATCTTTGCTTGGAAGTATTTTTATACCCGACAGACTTCAGAGAATTTTTCCATAGGTACATAGAAAATCTGAGACGTGTGACAGGACAGACAGAGTTAATTGAGAATGTGTTTCATTTTGGGGGGGGGTGTAATGAGTTGGCAGATTTTTATAGAGTACTTTGTCACAAATGTTGGTGAAGCAAATGGTTGTAACTAACAAAATTATTCTTTTAAGCTGGGATATAAGATCTGAATTGTTCAGACACATACCTCTCAACCTGGAAACATCAAAAATCTGGACAAAGGCCCATGAAAAATAGGTACAAATCTGTATGGTGATTAACAGAAAATTTGCGTACATAATTATGTAACACCACCCTCTCCAGTGGAATTGTGGGATACCAACTTTCAAACGCAAATTTTAGAACACAGATATGGCCCCAGACCCTGTAGTAAATGGTAACCATTTTTACTTCTCATTTTATACCCACCATAAACCTCACAAATTTATTTCACTATAAACACTGGGATTGGAATTACTTGGTGTACATTTATGGTAAATGAGTAGTTATATCTGTGCACTATTTAAAAGTTAAAATATTTCTGTGTGCGTGTGCATGTACACAAAACAGATACACAAAGAAAGATGGGAGAGAGAGAGAGAGATGGTTTTAATTTGAAAAACATGGTTAAGTTACTTGGAGCTACCTTTCTCATATAGTGTATTTTATCCACGTCTTTGACTGAGTACTGTCACAAATTGACAGGAAATGGAACATAAATGATGAAAGAACACTTATCATCTACTAACATTTATCTGAACTGAAATACATATTATGTTTTTCCTTTCTGAAAGTCTGATACTTCCAGAGCAGAAGCACTTAAAGATGGGACTCACTTGAGCACTGACTGTTTCTGATAGTTTTTTTTTTTTTTTTTAATTTCAAAATTAGGCTTATCAAAGGTAGACTTTTCTGAGGGCATTTTTGACTAGACCTCTGAATTTTATTTAGGTTCATGCCACAAGTTATCTAACTGGTTAAAACCCAAGAAATCAGAGTAATGAAAGTAAAAGTCTGAATAGATTGATTTCTACTAAAGTATACACAAAGATTCACACACACACACACACACACACACACACACACACACACACACACACACACACACACACACACACCCTAGTAAATGTAAACATAAAAACCTTGCAGCATGGCATTTCAGAACAGAAACAAAGCAAATTAAATTAACAAGCAATATATAGTGAACTCGACTTCAGCAGAGCTAGTAAACATAAGAACTTTGCAAATATACAGCAACTAGTAAACATAAAAACCTTGCAAATATACAGCAACTAGTAAAGTTCTTCTCCTTACAATGGAAGGAGCACGCACAGACCAAGGAGACTGGTTCCTATTAGATTGTTGAAACTCCGTTTACGCGAATACGAAATCATCGACACGTATTGCGCAAAATACGTAATCATTGAACGTGTAAAACCGCAAAAATCAAAATGTCGAAGTGTTTTAGTTGGCCCATCTGTGGTATAGCTCCGTAAGGTAAGTGTGCAATAGTTACGGACTTTAGGGTTAGGGTACGGGTTAAGGTAAGTGTATAATTAGGTAATGTGTGTAAGATTTAGTGTAGTGTTAGAAGTTGAGTTTTGGTGCTTTACTTTAGGGTTAGGAGTCGGGTTTGGTTAGTGTATGTATGTGGTTTATTTATTTTCTTTGGGTAGGTAGTATGTAGCGAGTGGTGAGGTTGGCCAACTATGAGCATTCGATATTTTAAATTTCTCTGTTTAGTGCATTTGGTATTTTTGTGGTTTGAGTAATATGTGTTGCTGTTTTGGTATTCAATGTAATGGCTTTTCGTTCATTTAATATATAGACTCAAGGAGACTTACTGGTCTCTGATACTTTTACAGCCCATACCCTTACATGCTGTTGATCCTCAGTGATTTATCTGGACAGTTTCTTTTACTTCTCTTTGAATAACATAAACTTGCATCTTGAAAGGCAGTGTGCAAAATATATATGCACATCTCAAGCTTTAACTTATTTATTTGTGCAGTTTAGTGTAGCTTCGGTGTTTGTCTACTATTGATATTACCTACTTTTTTTAACTATTTTCCTCATCAGATTTATTATGCAGCCTTAAGAAGTAGCAAACAGTATAAGGTAAGTCTGACTTCCTTAAGGACTGTGGAATTTTACACTTTATTTTCCTACAAACTCCAAGTGACAGAAAAGCTACTTTGTACCTGGCCTACTCCAGCGTATTTGCATGATATGATGAGAACAGATGTGGAGACATGTTAAGCTGTGTTTCATGTTTGTCAGTGTTTTGGCGCACTTCTAAGAATTCCTAACAAAGTGCATGAGACTAGAAGGGATTCAAGCAGGTAATGAATACTTTCATAAGGTAACCCCACCTCCAAAATGCATGCTGACAAACTACCAGGAGAATGTATATCAAACATTTAAGCAACATATTCGGACATGAACAGTTAATCGACATCCAATCTAACTGAATGAACGCATGAATGCTCAGATGAAGGAGTGCAACATAAGAACCAAAATGTTATCAGATGCCAATTTTCCTAGTATAGTAAAAACTTATCTCTTTAGATCGGTTTAGGAACTAATTTTCTTAATGTTGAGTTTTGTGATTTTTCATAGAAGTTTATTGTGGTACGTGATAACTGTTCTGCTTATATACATAATTGATTGTATCCCTTATTAGAGCCTATGTATCCCTGTTCATGAGACACTTGTGTGAGCCTGGAGCAGATGGGGCAGAGACATTTGCAGATGGTGTCCCAAGGGAAGGGCTGTCCCGACAGCATGTACTTACAAGGATCGGAGTCATGTCACTAGTCAGAAAAAAGGTGGGTCTGGATATACTTTGGAAATGTGATTTTATTCATTTGTTGTTATTTGTGGTTTGTTAATGAGGTTAATGCTGTTGGACAGTCTGTTTGTAATGTTAATATCTTGGTAAAGCAAACTATCATTTCCCACTCAGAATATTGTCCATTTTGATAATGTAAGGTCAGTGGTTATGATGCCCTTGATGACCAAGCACCAGAGGAGTACTGATATATGGAGTATAGCTATTATCTTTAGGGAGCTGATTAGTCTAACAGTTAACAGTCTTACTATCGTTACAGTCTTAATTTAGTTTTTCAGTGGCATACAGTATTTATTTTATTTAATCTAAGCCTGTTTTCAAAAGAGTCACTCCACCAAAGGTTTACAAGAGTAATATAACAAGAGCAATAGAGACAAACATATAAATTCTTCAAAAGGTATATAACAGAAAAATATCAGATGCACGGGAGCTTGCAGTTTTATTATTCTTTAATATGATGATGTTTTTTCTTTTTTTTTCTTTTTTTTTGAGTACTCTTCCTTCAGACAATCAAACTTTCCTGGGGTACCCTATTTGGCCCATTTATTTTGTTATTTTTCACCTGTTTCCCCACCTCACATCACTCTATGGCGAGGGTCTTTTTCCTTTGGAGTGCATTAGCCTTATTGCTGCTAGATTGTCTAACATTGCTTTTAGAAACCTATGTTATTCCTTGGGGTGGGGGTGGGGCTCTCCATCCTTTTTAGGGATTAGACTTAGGGCAGCATGCGGTTTTACATTGTAAAGCTGTTCGGGGGGGGGTAAAATCAGGCTGTGTGTAACTGCCATCCTAAGGGGTTTGAAATTTTCTGTTTGTGCTCCTAAACCTTTACTATTGTCCAGCCTATGCAGTGCCTATTATGTTAAGTAGATTTGTTCTTCCATGCATAGGCACTGCTTGGCTATTGTGCATATACTTTTTGGCTGTGGTTTTGTATGCTCGATCCCTTTGCAGAGAATTAACTTACCTGGGCCAGCAGGCAGATGGGGCTGTTACAGTGAGACTTAATTAATTAATTCCCTCTCCCTGAAGGATGGGTGAGCTGGTATCAGTCACTTCACTGTCATCCCTTCCCTGACGATTTTTGCAGCTTCTGAGGTGCTATCTGAGCTCACGTCATCTGGGACTTGTCTACTTTCACCACAGAACCAGCAGTAGCACTGGTAATTGTTTTTAGTGGCTTAGGGGAAAAATGTAGTGCACCCTCAGTACACGTATCTGCAGTCATGTTTGTTCGAACATTAGAGAGAAAGATGAAAGAGCTTCTAGAAGCTAATAACCATTTACTGTATGTTCTAGGCACAGTGCATTGTAAGATAGCATAGCTCTCAACTGTCCAGATTTTTGCCTCATAAAACATGTGGTTTTCTGTCAAATCAGTCTTCAGATTCTTCAGATAATATTTACAAGGTGGAAAAAAACATTGTGTGTTATAGCACCTGTTATTAAATGCATCTTTGTTGTACTATCTCATGATGTTACTCTGAAATTTATTTTTTTTTTATTTTAGGCATGGCTACATTCCATGTAAATAACTTAATGCTAACCACATTTCTCAAACCTATTGCTACTGCATTCACAAAATACTGTACTTTTGCCTTGCATATATTCGTATTGTGTATTTCCCTCTGTTTTTTTGCTAAGTATCTTACAACTTGGATTGTTAGGTTTTTTCTTATTTTTTTAATTAATTTCCTGGAGCTTTTCTCCTCGGGTCTCCACTGAAAAAGGACTCTGTGCCCAGTCGGACTAACCTGGTTAACAAATGTAAAAATAAAATAAATGTTATTTATTTATATTTTTGCCCGCCCCCCACAGACTTATCTGCTGGCCATCTTTCTAATTGCCTATTCATTCTCTAACCAGGCAAAAGCCTATCTTGTTGTGGCCCATATCAGGCATCCATCAGAAGATTGTATTCTTATGCTTCCATCTTTTCCCTGCATATGCCTGCAAAGGCCCAAGGGATAGACGTTCAAAAAGGACAGTGTGAGGGTGTGTCACCCAGTGTGTTGAGCAATGCTGTCCCTTCCCTTAAGGCAGACACCTCCGTTCATCTTTGGTTTCTACTTGGGATTGTAGTTGAAGTGTGCATACCCATACCCACACTCAACCCCCCCCCCCACACACACACACACACACTTCCCCAGGATAGGTAAACAGGCTTCACCTTGCTGCTCATCTCACTCCCTCGCTTGCTTTTCCACAGATGAGTCACTAATGAAACTGAGGCTTGCAAGGACGTAGTCAGGGCTTCATTTGTGTAGATCACAAAGCCAGCTATTTTAAGATAAATATTAATTACATATAATTAAAATAATGACAATCGATATTACTCGTACAAGTATGACAAAACATTATGATTTTAAGTGTGTCTTCTTAACAATGTATATGGATAGGCATCTTATGGTCCTTTTGATCACTTGCCTAGTATTGTTCTTGTGTTCCTGTGTTTCCCAATATGTAATATACCTGAAATGACCTTACTTAGCTGTCAGTTGTGATCCAGCAGAATGGCAGAATCGGCTGTGGATGGTTACTATGTTTCTTTTTAACAAGGTAGCAATAAAGATGAGAATATGCTAGGCATATAGTTGCTTTCCTATAATTTGTTATGTCAGTGGAAAAGAAAGCTGTTATTTGGAAGCAGCAAATGGAGGCTTTTCCCTAACCTATATATATATATATATATATATATATATATATATATATATATATATATATATCACTATCAATATATTCACACCAGCAAACAAATCCATACCAAATAGTATCAAATATGCATTGATCTTACTGTTACTTAGAAGTCTTCTTCCCTTTTATTTCCTGCAACTAGAAAACTATAGCTTACCTTTTCCATGATATGACTAATATCATGCATTAATTTTGCTGTTATTGTAGTAAACTGTGATAATCTGGAGCTTTTCACCTTGGGCTTAATGTGTGTGCCCAGTCATACTATCCTAGTTAACAAAATGAGTAAATAATATAAGTAGTAAAAGTGTCTCGGGTTCAGAGTGGAGCAAATGCTGCCAGTTTAGACTTTCCCATTTGATCTAGCCATGGCCCAAGGCCATTCATATATGTACATTGTCACAAAAGGAAATATTGCTAGCCCAGCTATCTGTAATTTTGTAAATAATTCTGTCATTTGTGAGTATAGATCTGATTTATACAGAACTGTATGTTATGTACTGAGTTAAATGTAACCACAGCATGCCCCGCTGGCTTAGAATAGAAATGTATATAAACTATTGTAATTGTGTAACTGTATATGCTTTAACAGTAGAAACTGGGACATAAAAGGTTAACTTGCAAAACTTCAAGAAAGTAAGTTGAAACTAAATTATTTTATGATTGTGCTATAAAAGTTATCTGTCAGTTTCAGTGTAGCAGACAGTGTCTATAGCTAGACATTTTGTATAGTCCTGGAAGAGAAGTAATTACTAGGGTTGAGATGCAGAAGTGTGTTATTGCTTTATGACTTCCTAGCAGCTGCACAGATCTGAGCAAACATCTGAGAGAGATGTATTTTTCACAGAGAGATGTTAAATTCTGTCTGAATTCTGTTTTTGACAAAAGGGGTTTAGCCTGGGAACTTAAGTCAGGTGACAAAAAGTGATGTCATCCAAGCTAACCCAGCAGTTATATTTGATATTAATTTAAGAACTCTCTCAGAGAGAGACTGGGCATTTTGTACTTTGTCTTTGACCTAACAAGAACATCCACTCATCACCACCATCTGCACTTGCCTTGCTGTAAGTAAGTGTGGGGTACATTCATTTCTTAGATACAGTTAGGAATATAGTGAAATACAACTTATATATTTTCTTTATTTATCTGAGACTGTCCTGCAATGTTGTTTTAAATATTTCCTGTGAGTTTGAACTCTGAAGCAACTGTTTGTTTACTGAGTATTGTCTTGTTCTTTTATTATTCTGCCGGTCCCAAGCCCGGATAAATGGGGAGGGTTGCGTCAGGAAGGGCATCCAGCGTAAAACTTCGCCAAAACATTTCATGCAGTCACCAAGAAAAATTTTTATACTGGATCGGTCGAGGCCCGGGTTAACAATGACCGCCACCAGTACTGTTGGCCTACAGGGTGCTGGCGGAAATTGGGCTACTGTTGGCCGAAGGAGGAGAAGAGGCGGAAGACATGGCTGAAGGCAGGAGGAGAGGAGAAAGGCTAGGACTGTGGTAGTGAGGGTCGGAACTTTGAATGTTGGCAGTATGACTGGTATAGGGAGAGAGCTAGCTGATATGATGGACAGAAGGAAGGTTGGTATATTGTGTGTGCAAGAGACCAGATGGAAGGGGAGTAAGGCTAGGTGTATCGGAGGTGGGTTCAAATTGTTTTATCATGGTGTGGATGGGAGGAGAAATGGCGTAGGAGTTATTCTGAAGGAACAGTATGCTGAGAATGTTTTGGAGGTGAAAAGAGTGTCGGATGGAGTGATGTTTATGAAGCTGGAAATTGATGGTGTAATGATGAATGTTGTTAGTGCGTTTGCTCCACAAGTTGGGTGTGCAATGGATGAGAAAGAAAAATTTTGGAGTGAATTGGATGAAGTGGTGATGACTGTACCCAAGGGTGAGAGAGTGGTGATTGGAGCAGATTTCAATGGGCATGTTGGTGAAGGGAACATAGGGGATGAGGAAGTGATGGGTAGGTATGGTGTTAAACAAAGGAATGCAGAAGGTCAGATGGTAGTGGATTTTGCAAAAAGGATGGACATGGCTGTGGTGAATACATATTTTAACAAGAGGGAGGAGCATAGGGTGACATACAAGAGTGGAGGAAGATGCATACAGGTGGATTATATCTTATGTAGGAGGGCCAGTTTGAAGGAGATTGGAGACTGTAAAGTGGTGACCGGAGAAAGTGTCGTTAGGCAGCATAGGATAGTGGTTTGTAGGATGACGTTGGTTATCAAGAAGAGGAGGAGTGTGAGGGCAGCACCAAGGATCAAGTGGTGGAAATTGAAAAAGGGTAATTGTGAGGTAGAGTTCAGGGATGAGTTAAGGCAGGCACTGGGTGGCAGTGAAGAGTTACCAAATAGCTGGGTAACTACAGCAGAGCTAGTAAGGGAGACGGCTAGAAAGGTGCTTGGTATCACATTTGGATAGAGGAAGGACGACAAGGAGACATGGTGGTGGAATGAGGAAGTACAGGAGAGTATACAGTGAAAGAGGTTGGCAAAGAAGAAGTGGGATTGTCAGAGAGATGAAGAAAGTAGACAGGAGTATAAGGAGATGAGGTGCATGGCAAAGAGAGAGGTGGCAAAGGCTAATGATAAGGCATATGAAGAGTTGTATGAAAGTTTGGACACTAAGGAGGGAGAAAAGGACCTGTACCGATTGGCTAGACAGAGGGACCGAGCTAGGAAAGATGTGCAACAGGTAAAGGTGATAAAGGATAATGAGGGAAACATACTCACAAGCAAGGAGAGTGTGTTGAGGAGATGGAAAGAGTACTTTAAGGGGTTGATGAATGAAGAGAATGAGAGGGAGAGAAGGTTGGATGATGTAGGGATAGTGAATCATGAAGTACAATGGATTAGCAAGGAGGAAGTAAGGAAAGCTATGAAGAGAATGAAGAATGGAAAGGCTGTTGGCCCAGATGGCATACCTGTGGAAGCATGGAGGTGTTTAGGTGAAGAAGGCTGCTAAGCCGAAACCGGTTTGAAATTTAACCTATTTTTGTTTTGTGTTTATCTTCTAAGAAATAAAAGTATTTGACTGTTTATGCTGGCCTCTTGTGTTTACCTATATATTGGTTTGGCCGAGCATTCCGTACCTGCGAGGAGTGGAGTTTTTTCAGTGGAGTTTTTAACCATATTGTTTAATGAAATCTTGGAAAGTGAGAGGATGCCTGAGGAATGGAGAAAAAATGTTTTGGTACCAATTTTTTAAGAATAAGGGTGATGTGCAGAGCTGTAGTAACTACAGAGAGATAAAACTGATCAGTCACAGCATGACGTTATGGGAAAGAGTAGTGGAAGCAAGGTTAAGAAGGGACGTGATGATTAGTGATCAGCAGTATGGTTTCATGCCAGGAAAGAGCACTACAGATGCGATCTTTGCTCTGAGAGTGTTGATGGAGAAGTACAGAGAATGTAGGAAGGAGTTGCATTGTGTTTTTGTAGACTTAGAGAAAGCATATGACAGGGTTCCTAGAGAGGAGTTGTGGTATTGTATGAGGAAGTCGGGAGTGTCAGAGAAGTATGTAAGAGTGGTACAGGATATGTACGAGGGTAGTGTGACAGCGGTGAGGTCTGCGGTGGGAGTGACGGATGCATTTAAGGTGGAGGTGGGATTACATCATTTTTTTCTTAAAACTTGCATATTTTCTGTCCTTGACCTAGCACTCTTGTGTGGGGTCATTTACTGCACTGTTATAACTTGATATTACTTGTGAACCTCTGCTATCTCTGTAAAAAACAAAAACAAAAAAAAATCTTGCTTTTTTCCCACTTTTCTGAGAGTTAAAAAAGTTCAGTTACAGGCTTGCTGTTCCTGAACTGTTTGAAAGTTTCTGTGAGGCCATTTTTCTTGGGCTGAAGGAGGGTCTCTGTGTTCATCAGTGGCAGTGACTAACATTGAGCAGCTTCCCTGCCCCCGTAGAGGTGGTTACTGACTTGAAACTGTAGTTTTATTGGCCACTAGGGGTCATTTCCATAACTCCTTCATTTGTCCTCAGAGGAGTGGTTTAAGGCAGTAACTTGTAGTTTATTGGCCATTTTGGGTCATTTCCTGTCTTTTCCAGCCCCTGCTATAAAGCACGCTTTTAGCGCATTAGCGCGATTTAGCGTGGAGTTGCCACTGTTGCACACTAGGGCAGCTCCGGTTAAGCAGGTTTAAACTATTCGGGCTACCTAAAGTCCACTCTTCAAATTTTCCCTTAAAACTACCTTCCTCGAACTATACTACTGATCTAATCAGCGTATCCTATAATTAAAAGATCATCTCTACTTGACTCCAAGTAGACTATTCTCTATCTGTTAAACGTAGCACTTGCTCCTACAGTACTTATTACCTTGATACGGCACTCTTGTCATAGATAGTACCCCAAAAGGCAACCCCCATTTCTCGGTCACCCACGTCCCCGGAATCTTTTTAAAGTTATTTGTCTATTCCTTCTAGCATGTCGAGGGATCAGTTGCTAGTGTCCTCTCCTGCTCAGCTGGTGAACCTGGGAATATTGAGGCAATGTTACAATTGCCTCATGTACACAGACAACCCTCTCCTCCTCCCACAAAACACAAATACATGCGAGAGATGCAACTATACGGCCAAACTGGAGGCTGAGTTCTCTCAACATAGGACTGGCAAGACCAGTCAGGAGGAGAAGGTTACCACACACACTATAGACCCAGTCTCACATAGTACCATTACAACCACAAATCATACACATAAACACACAAAGACATACGGAGGCTCTGATCAAAAATCTACCAAAACAGCAGAGGCCACCAAAGCAGACACCCAAACAACCACCACCTCAGAACACAACACCTGCAACACATAGACCTCACAGTCAGAGTGTCAAACAGTCACAGCCCTTAAGGCCAAACACAATGCCAGACACACTAGTCATTGGTGACTCCATAGTCAGACACACTGACGTCCCACTCACCAGACTGAGTAAGGAGAAGGTCACAGTAAGCTGCCTGTCGGGCGCTAGAATCCGCCACATAACGCAAGCACTCAGGTCTCTCAACAGCAGGTACAAATATGACTCAGCCATTGTCCACGCTGGTGTAAACGACCTGAGACGTACCTCCTTGGACTACATGAAAAGAGACATTGAGGAGCTCTCTGATTATGTAGCCCAGGCAGGTATGACCCTGACCTTGAGCAGTATCCTACCTTCACCAAGGATGATGCCACAATACAGAGATAAGATGATCAGATTTAACAATTGGCTTAAACACTGGTGTCATTCAAAGGGGATCCAGTGTCTGTCTGCCTGGGATGACATGCTGGACAAGCCACGCTGCTTCGCAAGGGACGGCTTGCACCTGTCACTCCTGGGAATCCGGATATTGGTAAAGGCTCTTGCCACCCCCATAGTGCCTTTTTTAGGCAAGGCTCAAATTCTAACCCTACCACCCTAGAACACAATAAAGGAAAAAAACTAAGGGTAATGCTGCTCAATGCCAGAAGTCTAAATCTCAAAATGCACGCACTCGAGGCCCTTCTCAGTATGGAGAACATCGATGTCTGTGCTGTGACAGAAACCTGGTTCAAGGCTCCTGAGAGCACCCCAGCGCTATCAGGTTTTACCTCATATCATGCGTTCCGGCCCCAAAATCCGGACAATACCAAGAAAGGAGGGGGGGGTATCCATATTCATCAAGGACACCTACACCTCAAGACTGGTGGCAACACACGATGCATCGGAGACCAACCAGGTGCAATTAACCATAGGCAAGACTGCTCTGCAAATTGTAGCATGTTACAGGCCACCCTCACAAACTCAGGAACCTCACATGGCCTTCCTGAAAACACTAGAGGGGATAAATGTATCACCAAACACCATCATACTAGGTGACTTCAATTACCCTAATATAGACTGGGAACACTACTCAAGCCCAAACACCCTAGCCCAAAAGTTCCTGGAATTCATAAACTCAAATGCCATGGAACAACTAGTCACCATCCCCACAAGAGGAGATAACATACTTGATCTCATCATCACGAACATGGGAGCACAATGTTCAACACCGGAGGTGTACCCCTCACTGGTGAGATCAGACCACAAACTAATCTCGCTGGAGGTCCTCATCCCACCCCCACCTGAAATAAAAAGACCACAGTAAAGAACTTCTCAAAAGCCGACTTCACACTTCTAAAGACTAGTGTGGTCTCCTTTAAGGCCCCGAGCCGGCGGAAAACAGTACTCAAGCCGCTGAATCACTTACAAATGCCTTCTACCAGCACCTGCAGGACTGCATGGATAAGGCAATCCCAAGCAAAACAAAGACTCTTTGTACCAAAGGCAAGCGTCCAGTCTGGTGGACCCCAGCCATAAACAAACTCTACAACAAAAGGAGGAAGCTACTACAAGATAGAGCAAAATCCTTAAAAGGTAAGACACCCTTGATCACTATAAGTAAAAACTAAGAGCTCTCATAAAATCATCCAAAGCAAATTTCGAGAGAAAAATAGCTAAAGACTCAAAAGACAATCATAAGGCCTTCTTTAGCTATGTTAGAAACCTGAGAGGAAACTCCCAGATATGCTCAGAGCTAGTTCAAAATGATGTGAAGATTACTGATCCTACAGACATTGCCAACATACTGGCTGACAGGTTCAGTGCAAACTTCTCCCTACCCCAAAAGGAGAGATATCTATACCAAATGATTGCAGCTGCCCAAACATCACCAGCGCCCAAGTGAGAACTGCTCTCTCCAAAGCAAAAAACACAGCATCCATGGGACCTGATGGTGTCCCCGGCTGTGTGCTCCATGAACTCAATGAGGAATTAAACCCACAGCTAGGACAGCTGTTTAATCAAAGTCTTACCTCTGGATACGTACCCAGGGAGTGGCGCACTGCAACTGTGGTACCACTTCACAAAGGCGGTGCCTCCACCGACCCTGGAAATTACCGGCCCATTAGCTTGACAAGCCTTATCTGCAAAGCCGTGGAGAGGATCATAATGGACCTCATAAATAAAGACATAGGGAATTTGCAGACTTTGGATCCAACGCAGTTTGGCTTTGTCAAAGGCAAATCATGCCTTTTAAACTTGGTTGACTTTTTCGAAACAGTCACCAAAGCCATTGATGAGGGAAAGGCAGTCCATACAGCCTACCTCGATCTGGCTAAGGCCTTCGATACAATACCCCACTCGGGTATCATTGAAAAACTCATCAGCTTAAATGTCAACCCATACATCACAAGATGGGTTGCAAACTGGCTGAGTGACAGAACCCACAGGGTCAGAGTTGCTGGCGCCATGTCAGACTCAAAGCCTGTCACAAGTGGTGTCCCACAGGGTGCAGTCCTGGGCCCACTCTTGTTTGGCATCTACTTTTCCGAAGTACAAGCAAACACAGGAGGGTTATGGCTGACAAAGTTTGCAGATGACTGCAAACTTGGCGCCATAGTAGAAAACACATCTGACACAGATATCCTTCAGAAGGGTCTCACAGAAACGGATAACTGGTGCCAGAGCCACGGCCTAAAGTTAAATGCCAAAAAATGCATAGTCATACCCTTCGGGAAAAACAAGGTTACCCCTAGCTACCAAATAGGTGGCAATCCACTGAGCACAGAAGAAGTTATCAGGGACCTGGGGACCCAGGTTGATAGTAGTCTGTCAATCGACACCCATGTAGCTAAAGTAGTTAGGAAGACCTTCTACATTGCCCACCTTATCATGAAGGGATTCTCATCTAGATCAAGGGAGGTCATAGTCTCCCTTTACTCATCACTCATCAGACCAATGATTGAGTACAATGCCCCATTCGGAATGTATCTGACCCGACACTTGCAGCAGCTGGAGAGGCCACAAAAGTTCCTCACCAAAAGGATAAAGGGTCTCAAAAATCTGTCCTATGCTGCCCGACTGAAAGAACTCCAGCTCTATTCAGTCGCTTACCGCTTGCTCAGAGGTGACCTTTGCCTAACATACAAGGCCATGTCAAACCCAGATATGATGAATATGCTTCACCTCAAAAAATCTAGATCCATCAGAGCCACAAGGGCGGAAGACTTAAACCTTGACACGGCTATTAATAGGACGTGCTGGAGGGATAGATTCATCACCCAAAGACTCCCTATGCTGTGGAACAAAATCCCGGTACATGTGAGGCAGAGCACCTCGCTGGCCTTGTTCAAGAGAAATCTTGACCAATGGATGGGAGATCGCAGATATACCCCAGGGATTACCTCAGTGTCACTGCTCGACAGAGGCACAGCAAAATAATGGGTATAGTTCCCCATACTAAAGGGGTGGCGTAAGCCACAAAACGATGGGCTAGGCTTGTAAATGCCCTCGGGCAGATAGCCTAGTATGAACCTATGAACCTATGAACCTACATCAAGGATCAGCTCTGAGCTCTTTCTTATTTGCAATGGTGATGGACAGGTTGACGGACGAGATCAGACAGGAGTCCCCGTGGACTATGATGTTTGCAGATGACATTGTGATCTGTAGTGAGAGTAGGGAACAGCTGGAGGAGACCGTGGAGAGATGGAGATATGCTCTAGAGAGAAGAGGAATGAAGGTCAGCAGGACTAAGACAGACTATATGTGTGTGAATGAGAGGGAGGATAGAGGAATGGTGAGGATGCAAGGAGTAGAGGTGGCGAAGGTGGATGAGTTTAAATACTTGGAGTCAATAGTTCAGAGTAACGGTGAGTGTGGAAGAGAGGTGAAGAAGAGAGTACAGGCAGGATGGAGTGGGTGGAGAAGAGTGTCAGGAGTGATTTGTGACAGACGAGTAACTATAAGAGTGAAAAGGAAGGTCTACAAGAGGGTAATGAGACCAGCTATGTTATATGGGTTGGAGACAGTGGCATTGACAAAAAGGCAGGAGTTTGAGCTGGATGTGGCAGAATTAAAGATGTTATGATTTGCACTGGGTGTGACGAGGGTGGACAGGATTAGGAATAAGTATATTAGAGGGTCAGCCCAGGTTGGAAGGTTTGGAGACAAAGCCAGAGAGGCACGATTACGTTGGTTTGGACATGTGCTGAGGAGGGATGCTGAGTATATTGGGAAAAAGATGTTAAGGATGAAGCTACCAGGTAACAGGAAAAGAGGAAGGCCTAAGATAAGGTTTATGGATGTGGTGAGAGAGGACATGCAGGTGGTTGGTGTGACACAGCAAGATGCAGAGGACAGGAAGAAAAGGAAACAGGTGATCTGCTGTGGCGACCCCTAATGGGAACAGCCGAAAGAAGATGATGATGATTAAATATATTTAAACCTATCTTTGTGGCTGACATTTATGAGACATATTTAAGCTCAGAGTACTTGCATATGTATTTGGTGGCACTGTACAGCCCACTTCTAAATAGCTTTGTTCTTGGTCAGACTACGATTTGGATTAATAGTAACATTACACAGTAGGATTGGACACCTTTGTTAAGCGTCTTAAATAGCTGACAAGTAGTGGCTGGTGGCAGCTGGAACTACCTTATAGTCTGGGCAGAAGGGGGCATAGCTAGTAAACCTGTACCAGCCTTCCCCAGGTGTGTGTGTGTGTGTGTGTGTGTGTGTGTGTGTGTGTGTGTGTGTGTGTGTGTGTGTGTGTGTGTGTGTGTGTGTGTTTGTATATAAATCAAATCTCAGTGTGTGTGTCAGCTACTTGGACAAGGACACAAAGCACTGGTTGGACAGAGAGGGTGGTGGAAGTCTTAGCTTGGCCACTCAGCTGAGATCTCAGCTCTGTAGCTGTGCCAGTGGGGAGTCTTATTGAGGATCTGGAGAAAGAGGGAGAAACCAGCCCCAGACTGACTGTGATCTCTGTGTGCTTTTAAGGGAAATTGCACTTTACTGTGTGTGTACTTGTCATCTTCGCAGTGTGTATGTTCCCCACTGTTGCCAGTGGTAAGCATTGAGGCTCCTTGATTATTGGGACAGTGCAGGGGTATCACATTTTAATTGATTGACTGTGGTGGGATAGCCACATCACATATGGAGGGTGCAGTGGTGCAGCGGTAGCGTTGTCGCCTAGCAGCAAGAGGTTCTCCGGTTTGATTCTCTGCTGGGGTGCCCTCTGTACAGAATCTGTATGTCCTCCCTGCATTTGTGTGGGTTTCCTCTGGGTGCTCCTGTTTCTTCCCATGTTACAAACACATGCATCTGGAGCATTTCTCCCCTGTCCTCTGCTGAAAATTGGCTTTGTTCCAAGTCGGACATTCCCAGTAAATGTTGATTAATTAAATAAATAAATAAATATTAATTGATTTGTAGTGGTGTGGATATTGAATTCCTGTGAACAATGGTCATTAAGGAAGGTGTTTGTACTCTCAATCAACCGTACAGTGAACATTCACAGTTTCATATCACAATTGTTGCATTTTTTTTTTTGTTAGCTTAGTTAGGGAGAACAGGCAAGCATGTCACCAGAGGAGTATGGCAAGCTGACAGGGAGCCAGTTGGCTGAAATGTGCCAGGCTAAAGGACTGGTGACACCAACCTGTCTAAAGCAGACATGATTGCAGCTTTAGTCACAGCTACATCACAGAATAGCAACCAGGAGGACAATCAGACAAGCCTTGGAGATCTACAACTCTCAGAAAATGGACAGTTCAACCTTTCCACAGAGGACTTATAAATCCATCTGGAGTTAGAGACTTGAGCTGGAGTCCAAGCATTTGGAAACAGAAGCAGCAGAGAGACTGAGACATCTGGAGGCTGAGGAAAATGAGAAACTGCGAGGTCTGGAGGCTGAGGAGAATGAGAGACAGAGGCAACATGAAAAGAAGATTACGACTCTTCGCCAGAGTCATGGAGGTAATGGGAAAGGTATTAACCAAACCCCAGAAGCAACAAAGGTCAGTAAATCTCTTCCACACTTTACAGAGGGGGATAATTTTGATAGATTCATTCATATGTTTGAAAGGGTATGTAAACAGTATAATGTTGGCCAAAGGCTCTGGGTACAGTTCCTGACCCCCTTACTTCATGGGAAAGCTGTAACTGCTATTTCTAAATTGTCTGATACTGATTGCTTAAATTATAATACAGTAAAAAATTGTCTTTTAGAATGCTTTAAGTTAATGCCTGAAGCTTATAGGAAAAAGTATTAGAACAGTACCTCGCAGGCAGTAGCAAATCCACCCTAACCACGCCTTCAAGCCAAAAATTCCTGGCGGACTGCTGAATCTGCTGAATATTCATTCCTGTTGCAAAATAAATATTGATGAATGCGTTCTGTTGACAGCATAGGAATGGCGTTTTATTTGAAATATAGCAACTGATGGTAGAAGGATAGGGGAATGTGAAGTCAAGAATGAGAAGCAAATCATGAATTAAAACAAGGAAATGTATACAGTAAGCAGCGCTCAATGTACTTTTAACATGCTTCGTAGGTCATGCACTTTGGCTAGCAACAATTAAGAAACCCTAAAATAGCAACACTTAAGAAACCAGTAAATCTGCATCCATTTCTACATACAAATTTGTAAAGAAAGACAGGCGCAGGTTACTCTTTGTATACCCTCTTTCTCAATGTAGTGCACTCTCGAAGTTGGTATATTGAAGTAGCAGGGGGTGTGGGGGGCACATTACCCCCAACAAGGGAGGTGCACGGGGGTGCAGGGGGCTTGCCCCCCTGCAAAAGCAAAAATAAAATGTAATAATTTTTTTGTGGTTAACTTTACATTTGATATCCTTACTAAAATGTAACTGGCTTGCTCAATAAAGACTGCTTTACAGGGTTGATGTTGGTATCTTACATGAATATTAAACAGTTTACAGGAATACATACATTATGTCACATGCGAAGTAGCATGCCTGTCAGTCATCGGGTCTTTCCACGCCCATTTCCCTTGTCAGTCACTGGCAACACACCCACATCTGAGCAGAACTAAATGCGAGGAACCGTTCTAATACAAAAACCAAAGTTTCGTTCATAGGTGTTTACTAGGCTAACAACCACAAGGGCCTTTTTAAGCCTAGCCATGCATCCAAAATCTCTGACAAGTTCTGCTACCTTTGATAAGTGTAAGCATGGGCCTGGGAGATGAACCATTTACAGGTTACCTGTGACCATTAGAGACATAGGTACCAAACCAGGGATATATTTCTGGTTTTCCATCCAGTTGTCCAAGTTGCACTTGAATTGCATTCGGGGGGGAACTCTGCTTCGCTTCACAAGGATGGGTAGCCTGTTCCATAGACAGGGTAGTCTCTGAGATACATACCTATCTCTCCAGCGGGTCCTGTTTATATCACAGGCAAGGTTTAAGTCTTTAGAATGGGTAATTCTGGTGCTGTTTGTTTTGTGGATATGCAGGAGGTCCATCAGAGTGGGGTCTGACAATGCTCTGTATGCCAGGCATAGATCTCCCCTCAAAAGCCCATAGGAGACAGAATACAGGGATAGGGCCTTGAGGCGGTCTGCATAGGACATATTACTTATGCCCTGTATTCTTTTAGTGAGGAACCTCTGTAGACGTTCCAATTGTTGGACATGCCTGGTTAGGTACATACCAAAGGGGGCATTGTATGAATGCCAAACACAGTGGAACAATGACTTCCTTCGACTTGGATGCCATACCTTTGTTTATAAGTTGCGCAACATAGAATGATTTTGTAACCACTGTAGACACATGACGATTGAAAGCTAGATTACTATCTATGTGTGTTCCTAAGTCCTTGACTATTGGGTCACCTCTAAGGGGTGTGTTGTCAGTATGATAGGTACCAGGCATGGATGACTTCCCAAAGGATACTATTATGCATTTCTTGGCATTTAGTTTTAGTCCATGGCTCTGACACCAGTTGTTTGTCTGTCAGCCCCACCTGTAGAACATTTTCGTCAGTGTGAGATTCAATGACACGTCCTAATTTACAATCATCTGCAAATTTATTCAGCCAGAGACCACTGACATTGACCTTGACTTCTGAGAAGTAAATGCCAAAAAGGAGCGGTCCAACGACTGATCCCTGAGGGACTCCACTTGTGACTGGCCTGTTTGTAGAGGTGGACTCCCAAATTCTAACTTTCTGGGTCCTGTCTGTGAGACATTTGGCTATCCACTGGGTGACATACAGGTTTGTACATAATCTCTTGAGTTTTTCAACAATGCCAGAGTGGGGTATTGTGTCATATGCCTTGGCCAGGTCAAGGTAGGCACTGTGAACAATTTTGCCCTCATCCATTGCTTTAGTGACCTTCTCAATGAAGTCCACCAGGTTGAGTAGGCATGATCTGCCTTTGACAAATCCAAATTGGATTGGGTCCAGTGTCTGGAGGTTTACTGTATGTCTGTTGATCATCTCCATGATAGTGCTTTCCAGGGCTTTACATATAAGACTAGTGAGACTTATGGGTTTGTAGTTTCCAGGGTCTGTAGATGGCCCACCTTTGTGCAGAGGGATAACTGTTGCCTTTCTCCATTCATGAGTCATGAAGCCCGTTTGGAGGCTACAGCTAAATAGTAATTTCAGAGGTGCTGATGGGTCATATTTCATGCAGTTTAGAAGGCATCCTGGGATATTGTCTGGGCCCATTGATGCAGTGTTCTTGGTCTTAGAGAGAGCATTAAGTACCTGTTCCGTAGTGATAGTAGGAGGAGTTATATTTGATGATATTTCCCAAGGAAGATTTAGTGGGAGAGAGGAGTAAATTTGGAGCTAAATTTATTAGCCAGGAGGTTTGCTATATCTTCTGGGTCAGTATAAGTGGCTCCATTTACAATGAGCTCTGCACACAATTGTGTATTGCCTTTGAGGGTGCGGACAAGAATGCTTTGTGGTTGTCCTTGTCCTGAGATGCCAAACATGAGCATAGACGCAAGGCAGATGAAAGTGTGTATGAATATATTGCTAAACTAAGCACTTATTTTTATAGGTGGGTGAGTGGATGTCAGGTCACCACTTTTTAAGGTCTGGCAGACCTTTTGGTGAGGGAACCTGCCCTTACCACTTTGCCTGAGGACATAAGAATCTGGTTAGCTGATAGACAATGCAGTACTGCAGATGAGTTAGGGAAGAAGGGAGACCTGTGCCTAGCAAGCAGGGCATCACTGCACAGGAAAGGGAAAGCCAGTGGTGCTCATGGGTCAAGGGAACCCATGGTGGGCAGCCTAAACCACCCCGACAGAGTCCGCCAGTAGCAGGGGAAGCCACTAGTCCAGGTACACGTCAAGGACCAAGAGACAAAATGTTTTAAATGCAACCATTGGAGCCATATAGCATATAGATGTCCACAGAGGCAAGGTGGGGAACAAAAGGTGGGAGAGCCAGTAAGTGGGAATAACAAAATGCCAACAGTAAGTTGTCTCGAGACAATAAGAGTACCAAACTACCACAAGAGGTTACATCCTGTCTTAGTAAATGAGAAAGTGGCCATTGCCAAGAGAAAGACAGCCTCTGACCTAACCATTGTGAAGCCTTCAATAGTTAAAGAAGAGCACTACTTGCTTGGGCAGTCTACTCCAGTCAGAGCTTTAGGAGGGACCCCATTCCAAATACCTTTGGCTAGGGTTCACCTTGACTGGGAGGGGGGAAAAGGAAGCCAGCAAGTAGGTGTGTTTGAGGATATCCTTGCAAATATCCTGATAGGGAATGATTTTGATAATGCAGTACTACCTTGTGTGCATGCATGTGGGTCTGGTAGCCTTGGGGAGATGCCGACCGCACACTTACAGTCAGGACTGGTGAGGGAGGGAGCTACCCTGTAGCATTGAGACTGAAGGTGAGCCACAGCTGCTTGTGGGTACTGATGTTCCCTTGGACAGAGTGACTGCAAGGGCAGAGGTGAGTAGTAGTACCCAGGCTGACAGGGTGGCACCACTGTCAGAGAATACCAGACTTCCTGTGGAAGTGGAGCTGGGAAGGGTTACTAAGAGAAAGTTGAGACAGGCTCAGCTCAGACCCTACATTACAAAGCCAGAGGGAAGTAGCTAGTGAGGCATCTGATTCTCAAGGGCAGGGGGAGTCTGTATACTGGGACAAAGGGTTACTGTATAGAGAGAGGTAAGTGTGAGGAACATATAGTTTCTGTACAATAGGCTGAGCTTTTGATGGATTTTCCTTGATACTGTTGAGTATGTGGAGGCCAAATTTAAGTTGGTTGTTTATTATTGCTGCAAGGAGCTTGGTGTGGGTATCAGGGAATATAGTAATGTTATTTTGGGAGGAAATGGTAAATGTGGATTTATGATGGTGAAGAAATTTGGGGAGAAAAGAAGTTTGGTCTTTTTAGGGTTTAGTATAAAGGTGGTGGTTAGTAAACCAGGTTTGAGTGAGGTTAAGATGTTTGAGTTAGGGTTAGCAGGTCAGAGGGGTTGTCAGCATTTGAGATGATAGTAGAATCGTCTGCATACTGTATGAGGGAGGACCGAGGGCAGGATGTGTAGAGTTGGTTGGTGAATATGTTAAAAAGGAGGGGGCCTAAGATAGAGCCTTGAGGAACTCCCATTTTGATGGGAATAATAGGAGTAGAACAGAGAGCCATTTAACATTCTTCTACCATTGTTGGTAGCCTGCTTTCCTTAAAAAAAAATGTCAGAAAAGCCAACATGATTTAAAAAGTTCACTTCCTGTGAGCATATGATTCACAATTCTGATGTCTACATGGAGTGAGTCTACTGCCTTGAAACAGTGCACTTCAGCATTAGCTGCTCCATTTGTACTGCATTTAATTCAAGAGCTCTAAGTGACAGGAGCAATAAGTTAGTTCTTAAGAGTCTGTTTCCTCTTCTTCTTCAGGGGCTTAGACTCCAGAAAATATGTGAAATCCTCTTTGGAGCTCACAGACTCTCATAAGAGATCCCTCCCCAAAGCGTTCTCTGATGTTTGCTACTTTGGTTCCATTGTCATCAGGGTGACCTCAAAAAATCCAGAAAACTTCAGATCCAGTTTCACAGATCGTAAAAAAAACATTCAGATCCCATAACCTCAGATCTGATTTTCATTTCATGAAAATCTCCTCAAACTCACTTACCCAGATTCGCAATCAAACCAGTGTCTCCCTGGAGGCATTCTCCTTTTCTTCAGGGGACACCAAGGAGAAAGTCTAGACCACAATCAAGCACCTCGTATATTAAGTCCTCCAGAAGTCTGTCAGAAGCTGATGTGGATAGGATGATGAGGAAATTCCTCAGAGCTCAGATTCAGATAATGGTTATCCCAACTCCATCTCCCACTGGATCCGCGAGCCTCCCATCCACTTCCCATGTTGTAATATCTCCTTCTCTGATGCATCCAATGGTTTTGGAGGCCTTGGATCTGGGAGCCCTGAGAGTGTTGCTGTCAAATTTGAAGACAACAAAATCTTCAATTCTAACAGCTTCCTTGAATGGTTCCTCTCCGGTTCCATTGGATCAGGATGACTCTTGGAGCCAAAGTGTCTGCACCAGATCTGAAGGGTTGGTTTCCTCTCTAATGTTATAGGAGCCATCCTTGCCTCTCAGAGCCGTGGCATTGGACAGCTTGGGTCAGCTTCTTTCTGCAGGCACAGTTCTGGGCAGGGTTGGAGCCTGGCAGCTCCAGTGTTTTTGGGTTCAGTGAGGCCAGCTAGTCAGCCTTCGAGGTAGTGGAGAAAGCTTCCTCTTGCCTAAGGGATTCATGTACTATTTCATCCTTGGGTCCTACTTCCCTTCCCCTTTCAGGTCCAAGCTCTGAGCCTATCAGGCCTAGTCCACTGGGACAGCCAGAACCTTATAGCTGCCAGACAGTCCCCACTGAGGAACTTCCCCTCTCTCTGGATACCTCTGGAGATCATCCCACTGAAGAGATTCCCTGAAACAGGCCGTTCAAAAGAAGACAGATTCCCCTATGGACTCTCTCACTGAGGATACTGACTAACAAGGGGGAAGGGTCCCCCCATATCTCTACCAGATGACATTTCATTCAGAGACAAAGTGGTTGATCTTGAAATACCCCTTCACCAGAGGAGTCATTTTTTTTCAGAAAGCTTTTGGTTCTGGCCCATCTGCATCTTGGGTGACTCCCACGGTAGATTAGCTTGTTGATTTAGTCTCCTGCCAGGCATGGAAGGAACCACTCTATTGAACGAATACACCCCTCCCCAAAAAGGACAGACCTCATTGGAGCAAAGGAGTCTCTGCTATGGTTGTCGCAGCAGCCATAAAAAAGGAACTAATGGAGCAGAGTTCATCCGTCCATCCCCCTAATAGATACTTCAGGGCATTAAACTGGTTTGGAAAGCACCTATTTGCTTCAGCGACCTTTGCCTTGAGGTCCCTGAACTATTTAGTGCATTTCACAAGATTACAGAGGAATTTAACTAATGAACTCTCCAAATCCCTGTCAGAGTTCATGTTTGTAGAGGACTACACGAGGCTCTCTTCACAGCTGGCCACTTTTTTGTCCATTTCAAGTTTGTCCATGAGGTTAATATCCCATGATTATGTGACTTTGCTGAGCCTTTCAAATCTTCTTTCATCCATGCTCCCTGTGAAGATATGTGAAGGCTGCCAGTCTAGCCAGATAGAATTTTGTAGATAACTCTGTCATTTGTAAATATTAATGTAAGCCACAGGCTTGTTCTCTTAAATGTGTAAAGACTGCATTGGATATTGAACTGTAAAAATGAAATAACAGTGCACTCTGCTGTAAGAAAGCTAAGTCAAGCATTTTATGACTGTCTTTGATGTCAAAAGTCGGAACAGATATTTCTAGAGGGAGGCATCCTGTCTATTGATTTAAGACCAGAGTTAATGGCTAGAATTTGCATGTATAAATGTCCGTTATTGCTCTGGTTTCTAACCAGGTGTAAAGAATGTAAATGTAGTTTCTGTTAGCCTGGGAACACCAGAGAAGTGTGAATAATGATGTCATGTGAAGCAGCTCTGTGTTATCAATTTAAAGAGAGAGAATCGGAGAGCTCAGATCATTTTGTCTTGAACTGCTTTGCTCTATATGCAAGTTATTTAGAACTGTGTATTCTCTTAGATATAGCTGGGAAACAGGAAGATGACTAGTTTGTTTTTCTGTGATGTCAGAACTTTTCTACGGTATTATTTTAAGCATTTCTCTGTGACCACTGAACTCTTGACTAGCACTGTGTAGTAAGAAGTATTGTCTTGTGTTTTTATTATTTATTAAACATTTTTAAACCTTTCAACTGTGGCTGTTTTGTGTAAAGATAATTTAAGCTCTAGAGTACATTGCATGTATGTAGTGATACTGTACCAAGTCACTCTAATAAGCCTTAACTGTTCAGTCACACTCCACTCCTGGGGAAGGCTGGCACAGGTTGTCCAGCTATGCCGCCTTCTGCCCAGACTATACGGTAGTTCCACCTGCCACCAACCACCCTTATCAGCTACCATAAAGGCCCTTACCAAAGGTTGTCCAGTTCTACTGTGCAATGTTACTGTCACCCAAATAGTCAGTGTGACAAACAGCAAGGCTATTGGAGTGGCTTGTACAGTATCACCAAATACATGCAAGTATGAAACACAAAAACATTCGCGGAGGCTCTCAATAATAATCTGCTCAAGCAACAGAGACCGCCAAAGCAGAAATTCAAGCAACCTCCACCCCCCAACACAACCCAAATGACACATAGCCCGCAGACTCAGTGTGCCACTCAACCACAGCCAATAAGGCAAAACAACGTACCCAACACACTAGTCATAGGCGACCCTATAGTCAGGCACACTGATGACCCACTCACCAGGCTAAACAAGGAGAAGGTTTCTGTCAGCTGCCTGTCAGGTGCCAGGATCCGCCACATAACCCACACACTCAGGTCACTCCACAACAAGTACAAATATGACTCTGTCATTGTCCATGTTGGTGTGAATGACCTGAGACATACCTCCCTGGACAACATGAAAAGAGACATGGAAGAGCTCTCCGATCTTGTAGCCCAGGCAGGTATGACCCTAGCCCTGAGTAGCATTCTGCCATCACCCAGAATGATACTGCAGTACAAGGACAAAATGATCGACTTCAACAATTGGTTAAGCTTCAGGTGCCATTCTAAAGGGATCCAGTATCTGTCTGCCTGGGATGACATGGTCGACAGACCACGATGCTTTGCCAGAGATGGCCTGCACCTGTCACCCCTGGGATTCCGGATACTGGCTAAGGTTCTTGCTGCCCCTATAGTGCCTTTTTTAGGCAAGGTTCAAATAACAAATTCATCACCGTAACAGGAACAGGCAAGCAAAAACTGAGGGTGATGCTACTCAATGCTAGAAGTCTAAATCTGAAAATGCACTCACTCGAGGCATTCCTTAAAATGAAGAACATCGATATTTGTGCAGTGACTGAGACCTGGTTCAAGGCTCCAGACAGCACCCCTGCACTACCAGGCTATAACTCATACCACACTTTTCGGCCATGTAACCTGGACCGGAACACCAAAGGTGGAGGTGTGTCCATATTCATTAAGGATATCCACACCTCCAGGCTACTTGCTCAGCATAATGCAGCAATCCCTCCGAGCTACACGCTCTAGGGACCTAAACCTTGTCACCACAATAAACAAAACATGCTGGAGGGATAGATTCCAGTCCCAGAGACTTCCCATACTCTGGAACAGACTACCTATCTATATCAAACAGAGTTGCTCATTAGCACTCTTCAAGAAAAATCTTGATGATTGGATGGGTAATAGGAAATTCACCCCGGGGATCACTTCTGTGGTTCTGCTTGACAGGGGCACAGGAAAATAATTTTCTTAGGTGGCGAAAGCCAGGGTACATTTTTGGCTAGGCTTGTATAGGCCCTAGGGCCAATAGCCTAGTACCTACCTATGAACCTATGAGGTTATCTAAGTGCAACTAACTCTGAGCAAAACTGCAATCCAAATTGTAGCTTGCTACAGATCATTCACCATGCCCCAGAATTCCCACTCCTCTTTTCTTGATGTACTGGAAAATATTAGGGTTCAACCAAACACCCTAATAATGGGCGATTTCAACTACCCCACCATTAACTGGGAAAACTACTCATGTACCAAGTCCTTCGCTCAATGCTTTCTGGAATTCATAAACTCCAATGCCCTGGTTCAACTTATCCATACCCCCACTAGGGGCAACAATATCCTAGATCTAGTCATTACCAATATGACTGACCGGTGTTCCACACCTGAAGTCAACGCCTCATTGGTCCGATCCGACCATAAGCTAATTACCCTAGATATCCACATCTTGCCTCCACCCCCCATCAAGGAAACCATGGTAAAAAATTTCTCCAAAGTCAACTTCATTCTTCTTAAGACAGAAGTGGTGAACTTCATAACACCCATGCAAATGGACAATACAGTTACGACTACTGAATCCTACACAATTGCACTTTATAAGCACTTACATGATTGCATGGATCGTGCTATCCCAAACAGAACCAAGACGCTATCCTCCAAAAAAAGGAAGCCAATCTGGTGGTCCCCTGCCATAAACAAACTGTACAACAGAAGGAAGAAACTCTTCAAAAGAGAGTAAAATCCCATGAGTGGAGGAGCTCCCTGGTCAGCCTCAGTAAGAAGCTGTGATCCCTGATAAAATCCTCCAAAGCTAGTTATGAAAACAAAATCACCACTGATTCTAAAGACAACCACAAAGCATTCTATAGCTATGTCAAGAATCTCAATGGCAACACTCAGATCTGTTCTGAGTTACAGCACAATGACACTATATCTACAGACCCAACTGATATTGCCAACATCCTGGCAGATAGGTTCAGTGCTAATTTACCCCCCTCTCACCCCCTAAAGAGCCCATCTCTATACCGAAAGAATGCAAAGTTCCTGTAATCACAGCTGCACAGGTAAAAACCACACTCTCCAAAGCCAAGAACACAGCATCCATGGAACCAGACAACATCCCAACGAACTGGCACCCCACCTAAGTACCATGTTCATTCATAGCCTCACCTCAGGCTTTGTGCCTGCTGAATGACGCACAGCAACGGTTATCCCACTCCACAAGGGGGGAGCCACCATGGACCCCGGGAACTACCGCCCCATTAGCCTGACGAACCTGGTCTGCAAGGCCATGGAACATATCATCATGGAACTTATAAACAAAGATATTGATTGGTAATCTCCAAACTCTGAATCCCACCCAGTTCGGGTTTGTAAAAGGCAGATCATGTCTCCTAAACCTGATAGACTTCTTTGAAGCAGTCACCAAAGCCATAGGCAAGGGTAAGGTGGTTCACACAGCCTATCTAGATCTTGCCAAGGCTTTCGGCACCATCCCCCACTCTGGAGTTATAGATAAACTCACTAAACTAGGTATAAATCCCTATGTCACAATATGGGTTGCCAACTGGCTCACTGACAGAACCCACACTGTTAAAGTAGCAGACTCCAAACCGACTTCAGACCAGTGACAAGTGGAGTACCACAGGGTTCAGTCCTGGGTCCTCTCCTGTTTGGTATCTACTTCTCTGAAGTACAGGCTAACACAGAAGGTCTTTGGCTAATGAAGTTCGCAGATGACTGCAAACTAGGAGCCATAATCAAAACTCCTAATGATGTGGACATCCTACAAAAGGGCCTCACTGAGACAGATGCGTGGTGTCAATGCCATGGCCTCAAGCTCAATGCCAAAAGGTGCATTGTCATCCCCTTTAGTAAAAACTCTGTACCCATGAACTACAACATAGGCGGTAGTATACTTAACACCGAAAGTGTGATGAGACCTTGGGACACAGGTGGACAGTAGTCTCTCCTTTGATAATCACATCGCCACAGTAGTCAGGAAATCCTTCTACGTGGCACACCTCATCACAAAAGGTTTCTCATCCAGAAAAAGAGGTCATTGTTCCCCTCTACTCATCACTCATTAGACCCATTATAGAGTACAACGCCCCTTTTGGTATGTACCTCACAAGACATCTACAACAACTGGAAAGGCTGCAGAAATACCTCACAAAGAGGATTACCGGCCTCAAACAGATGCCCTACGCAGACTGTCTCAAAAAACTCCAGCTTTACTCCGTCGCATATCGCCTACTCAGAGGTGATCTCTGCCTAACATACAAAGCTGTGTCAAACCCAGAGCGGTTGGACATGCTCCACTTAAAGACATCCCAATCCCTCCAAGCTACACGCTCTAGGGACCTAAACCTTGTCACCACAATAAACAGAACATGCCGGAGGGATAGATTCCTGTCCCAGAGACTTCCCATACTCTGGAATAAACTACCTTTCTATATCAAACAAAGCTCCTCATTAGCACTCTTCAAGAAAAATCTTGATGATTGGATGGGAAATAGGAAATTCACCCCAGGGATCACCTCTGTGGCTCTGCTCGACAGTGGCACAGGAAAATAATTTTCTTGGGTGGCAAAAGCCAGGGTACCTTTTTGGCTGGGCTTGTATAGGCCCCAGGGCCAATAGCCTAGTATCTACCTATGAAGCTATGAAGTATTCTAAGAGCTTAAATTATCTCTACATAAAACAGCCACAGTTAAAAGGTTTAAAAATATTTAATAATATTGTGATTCAACACAGTGACAATGGAGAGTTCAGAAATCACGGGAAATACTTTAAAACAACAATGTAGGACAGTCTGACATAAATATAGAAAACAGCTAGACTAATCTTGCTATTTCTATCCATCTCTAAGAGAAATACTAAGATCTAAATAATACTTACAGAACAAGTCAGTGCTGGTGAGTTGTCAGATTCAGAACAAAATACAAAATTCAATCTCTTTCTCTTGAGATGGTTCTTAAATTGATAATACACATTACTGCTGAGTCATTTCAGATTACATCATTCTTGTCACTTCTGCTTAAGTTTCCCAGGCTCACAGAACTTTAACATTTCTTTGTGATCTGCAGCTGCCAGGAAGTCACAGCAATAAAAGACACTTTACATGTGAAACCTAGTAATTATCTCTGTCTTAAGACAATAGAAAGAAGCTCCTAGCCCAGAGATCATGTCTCTTAGCTTGAGATCACACACGGTCGTAAAATTATTTTTTTATCAGCTTATTTTCTTAGAGTTTTGCAAGTTAACTATTTCCCAGTTTTCTACCATGAAAACATACATTACATAGGCACAGAGTTTATACACATTTCTGCTTTCTTCCAGCAGGGTGCCAACTGTGGTTGCATTTCCCGCCTCCCACTGAAAAACCAGGGCTGTGGAACCCCTTCGGGACATTCCCGGTCAACAAATGTTAAATAAATGTTAAATAAATTTTTGAAGTTCAGCACATAACAGTTTTCTTACATTTGTAAAACTAAGCCTGTGGATCATACTAATATTTACAATGACATATAATTATTTGCAGAATTCTATCTAGCTAGGCTGGCAGCCTTCACATTTTATCACAGGTAGTATTGAATATTGCCAGGGCATTATATGCTCTAAGTTCAATACTTTTCCCAGTCCATGGTAACTGGAGTCACTTGCAATATTTACCCCTTTCAGGTTTTCTTGGCTACACCTATTTGCTCACCCAATATATCTGACAGTGTACTCTAGGGGGAATTTTTAAAATCTGCCAACTCATTATACTCCCAAAATGTATGTTCTCAATTACGTCTTTCTTGCCAATTACTCCTCCAACATTTGCTGTCTATCTGAGGAAGAATTATTTGAAGTCTGTCCATGGTATAAAAGTAACTATCCCAAAACTTCCAAGCAAAAATCCTAAATATTCTGGACTTTGTTGCATACTTGGGAGCCTTAGATATGCTCTCCCATTGTTTCCTTTTAAATTGCTTTACCAGTCTCTTTTCCCAATCTTTTTATACCTCCTCTGATTCATTTTATAGTTATTGTGCAATATTTTTATATGCCCTAGTAATTACCCTTTTTTAACAGCAGCTTCTGCTCTAGGTTCAACTAAAAACTTTACCAGAGAAGGTCTTCACGTAGTATTCTCATATCCCTTTCTCTTTCCCTGTACTCTGATGTCAGTCTGTTCATAGGTTCTTAGGTGTGTACTAGGCTAATGGCCCTGGGGCCTTTACAAGCCTAGCCCATAGAAGTGCCCTGGCATTGAGCTGCCTGTCATTAGTTCCCAGTACCTCTATCAAGTAAGAATCACTGGAGTGATCCCCGGGGTGAACTTTCTATTTCCCATCCACTCATCAAGATTTCTGTTGAAGAGGGTTAGTGAGGTGCTCTGCTTGAACTGTATGGGAAGTCTATTCCAGAGCATGGGCAGTCTCTGGGTTATGAACCTGTCCCTCCAGCATGTTCTGTTGATTGTGGTAATGAGGTTGAGGTCTCTGGAGCATATGGTGCAGAGGGATTGGAATTTCTTTAGATGTAGCATTTCTAACAGAGCTGGGTCAGACATGGCTTTGTAAGTCAAACACAGATCACCTCTTCATAGACAATATGAGACAGAGAATAGCTGGAGGTTTCTGAGTCTGTCCATGTAGGACATGTGGTTAAGGCCTAAGATCCTCTTCGTGAGGTATTTTCTGGTTTCTCAAGCTGTTGCAGGTATCTAGTGAAGCATGCCAAATGGGGAATTATACTCTCTGGCTGGTCTAATGAGGGAAGAGTAGAGAGAAATGATGACCACTTTCTTCCTGGATGTAAAACCCTTGGTAATGAGATGTGCCACATAGAAAGACTTTCTGACCACAGGGGGCCTGGCATTCTTCCAGTATTGAGATTGGTCCTTTAGGGGGAAGAGAGGGGTAAAGCTGGCACTGAATCTGACAGCCAGTATGTTAGCAATATCTGTTGGCTCAGTATAGGAGGCACTATTGTGCAGTAACTCAGAGCAAATCTGGGTATTGCCATGGAGATTCTTGATACAACTAAAGAAGGGTTTGTGGTTGTTTTTAGTGTCTGCTGCAATTCTGCCTTCATAGCTGGCTTTAGATGTTTTGATGAGGGATCTCAACTTTTTGTTGAGGCTAATAAGGGAATTTTTCCAGTCTTGGGACTTCACCTTTTTCTGCAACAGTTTTTTCCTTCTGTTAGAGTTTATTAATGGCAGGAGACCACTAGACTGGCTTCCTTTTTTTTGGATGAGATCATCTTGGTTCTGCTGGGTATAGCTAGTTCCATGCATTTATGTACGTGTTCGTACAGTGCATTGTTGTATGATTCGGCAGTCATGCATCTATTTTCCATTGGCATGGGTGCTGTGAAGTTAGCTACCTCTGTTTTTAGGAGTCTAAAGTCAGCTTTGGAGATGTTTTTCATGGTGGATACCTTTGCAGGGGGTGTGGGTGAGATGTGGATTTCCATGGTGATTAGTTTGTGGTCGGATCTAACCAGGGAGAAACTGATTATTGGTGTAGAGCAATGGTTGCCCATGTTAGTAATAAACAGGTCAAGGATGTTGCTTCCTCTAATGGGCATAAGAATGAGCTGGCCAGGGCAATGGAATTGATGAATTCCAGGAAGCGTTGGGCCAGTGCACTGGTGCTTGAGTAATTTTCAAGTTGATGGAGAAGTAGTTGAAGTCTCCTAGTATGAGAGTGCTTGGTTGAACCTTGATAGATTCCAGGGTGCTTAGGATTGTGGGGTGAGAGTCTAGGGACATGGTTGGGACCTATAGCAGCCTATGACCTGGATCGCAATCTTACCCAGTGTTAGTTATACCTGAAGTATCTCAGATGCTTTATGCTGGGCTACTAGTCTGGATGTGTGCATATCCTTCAGTCCATGTTTCGAGACTGAAAGGTGTGGAATGAGTTGTAGCCTGATAGTGCAGGGGTGCTTTCTGATGCTTAAACCACATCTTCGTTACAGCACAAAAGTCAAGCTTCTCCATTTTGAGGAGTCCTTTGAGTAAGTGCATCTTGAGATTTAGACTTCTAGCTTTGAGCAGCATGACCCTCAGATTGCATTTATTTATAGCTGTTACGGTGGTAATTTGGTCTTTGGAACACCGCCTAAAAAGGCACTATAAGGGTGGCAAGAGCCTTAGCCAGTACCTGGAAACCCAGGTGTGACAGATACAGGCCATCTCTGGCAAAGCATTGAGGTCAGTCAAACATGTCATTCCAAGCAGACAGGTACTGGACCCCCTTAGAGTGACACCAGAAACGTAGCCAATTGTTGAAGTAAATCATTTTTTGTTTGTAATGCGGTATCATTCTGGGTGACAGTAAGATACTGCTCAGGGCTAGTGTCATACCTGCCTGGGCACATAATCCGAGAGCTCCACCATGTCTCTTTTCATGTAGTCCAGGGAGGTGCATCTCAATTTATTCACACCCACCTGGACAATGACAGAGTAATACTTGTACTTGTTGTGGAGTGACTTGAGTGCGTATGTTGTGTCAGATTCTGGCACCTGATAGACAGCTGACTGTTACCTTCTCCTTATTCAACCTAGTGAGTGGGACATCTGTGTGCCTCACTATTGAGTCACCTATGATTATTGTATTGGGAAAGGTGTTTAGCCTTAGGGGCTTAGGTGGAGGGGCACACTTTGTAGGTGAGCTATGTGTCCTGTGGTTTGTCCTGTGTTGTGGTGGTAGAGTGCGTTTCTGTCTTGGAGGTCTCTGCTGTTTGGGTAGATTTCTATTGAGGGCCTCCACGTAGGTGGGTGTGTGGTTTGTGTTTTTATGTGAGAGCTGTGATAGTGGGTGCTCTGGAGGGCTATTTGTTCCATGTGGTATGGTGCAAGTGTTTACCTTCTCCTCTTGACCAGCTAGACCGCTCTTGGCTGGGAGTGCATAGCTTCCAATTTGGTGATATAAGTGCATCTCTCACAAGTCTGAATGTTGGGAGGTAAGAGGAGAGGATTGTCTGTGTACATGAGGCAGTTGTTACACTGCCTCAGAATGCCCAAGAGCACCAGGTTAAAAGGAGAAAGCACAGGAGCTTCCCTTTAATCATGCTAGGAGGGGTGGTCATAACTACTAAGTACTGGAGCTATTTCAGTGAAAAATGACTAGTACTGATGGCTCTTAGGTGTGCTATAATAATTGCTACAAAAACCTGTTGAAGTGCAAAGTGATTAGGCTATCTGAAGTGCAAGAGAGAAAGAACTAGCAAGATCTAAGGGAAAAACTGAAGAGCAGATTTCTGCCACGAGTAATAGTTTACCTCAGCTTGGTGCCGCTGAGCGGAGCTTAAACAAGTGCAATCCCATGCAAACGCGGGCTTATAAACCAGAAAGTTGAAAGGGATGAAAAAACTGACAAAACGTTTAATAAACTACAATTTCTGGGCCACAAACCACTCCTCTTGTGGTAGGTTACCTAGTGCTTACCACTCTTACCACTCCCCATACCTCTCAAGTGTACCTCATTACGAGGAACATACCTCATTTGGGGTCTTAAAAAGTTCATGTTCGTTGAAGTTCTTCAAAGTTCCACATTGAAAGATTCTGTCACACATTCAGTGTTAGGAATATTTTAAGTGAAATCCATTGTAAATAGAAATGAATCATATCAATTCATTTAAAGATCTTCTTTATAAGTAAAACCAGCATATTTTAACTATCCTATGACCTTCCTAGTTGAAGTTGTTAGTAGGCCATTAGTATGTGTTCCACATTTTGCCCATTTGTTCCACATTATGAGGGCTAGTGTTCCTCATTTTGGACATAGAAGGTCCATCTATATTATCTGTATATATCTACCCCCTGGAAATAATTCTACTACTATAGAAAATAACCTTAGTTGGCTCTCCTCCTCCTATCCCCAAGAAACCATAATTCTCTGAGACTTTAACCTGGACTGGTCCTCTTTAACTACTAATAACCCAGCTTCACATATTAACCTCCATGACTTTACTCAAATAATAAACGCCTCCACTAGGACCAATAAAACTAACAACAAAGAAAGCATTCTAGACTGGATTCTCATTAATAAACCTCTTATTAAATATCAGTCTGGAGTACTACCTGATGACTTTAGCGATCACAATCTAACCTATATTACTAGACAAAGAAATGCCTCTAACAACACACCTACCTACAGGATCCTCGTAATCTCAAATGTTTCAACCCTATACAATTTAGAACTGAACTAAGTGCTTGCAATTGGAACCAACTAAAGACACTTCCTCTTGAAGAAGCTGTACAATACTTTAATACTACATTCCTAACTATTCTAGATAATCATGCCCCATCACGCACTATCCGAATTAAATCTAAACCTGCCCCCTGGTTATCTAAAGATACAAGACAAAAATGCTACTTAGAAACAAAGCTTGGATAAAATGGCGAGCTAGCAAATCTTCTGCAGACCAACAGACCTTTAGATACCTAAGAAACAGTACTAAAAAAGCTATCTTCTCTGATAAAAGAAGTTATTATAGCAATCTCCAGCAAGCTAATCACAATAACCCTCAAAATTCTGGTCAACCCTAAACAGGCTTCTACACCCTGGACAGACTACCACTCCATCCCTACGGATCTGAAAAGAATTCCTCCCTTGATACTGCCAATACTTTCAACTCTTTCTTTATTGATACTATTAATTCTTTGGCCTCTCACCTCTCTAGTGACTATACTAGTATCCCCGACCCTGCATCCTCCAGACTACCAATCTTTAGGCTACAACCCATCTCCACTGCCTTTATACAAAAATGTATCCACAAACTTAAACCCTGCACCCCCTCGGCTGACCAACTCCCATCTGAATTCCTTCAAAAAGCAGCCTCTGAAATTGCCTACCCCATATCTATTCTCATTAACAGAACCATAAATGAAGAAACCATACCTGACATTTGGAAAATCTCTCACATCATACCCTTGCACAAAGGAGGTAACTCCTATGAACTCTCTAATTATAGGCCCATAGCTCTCTTGTCCCCACTAGCAAAGATCATGGAAAAATGTGTTCATCATCAGTTAATGGACCACTTAATAAAGTACAACATTCTCACTAACTGTCAACATGGATTTAGGCCTTCTCACAGCACAACCACCGCTCTCCTCACTTTTACAGACCATATTAATAAGAATCGTAATAACAGCATCCTGTCTTCAGCTCTCTTTATTGACCTGTCTAAGGCCTTTGATATGGTTAACCACTTCATTCTCCTGAAAATTCTTGAATCTCTCTCCTTAGAATCTAAGTCTGTCCACTGGTTTAATTCCTATCTTACAAACAGGAAACAAGCCGTTCTTTGGGATAACAAACTCTCATCCCTTCTCCCTATCTCACTTGGGGTCCCCAAGGATCTATTCTTGGACCACTTCTTTTCTCCCTCTTTATAAATGACTTACAAGCAGCGATTCCCCAGGCCACTTGTATACAATATGCTGACGACTCCACATTAATTTGCTCTGCTAAATCCATCTCTGAACTACAAATTAACACTCAAGCTGTTTTCTCCAAAGTTGAAACCTGGTTCTCAAAACGATGCCTACTTCTAAATGCTAAAAAAAACAAACTCTTACTCTTTAAGCCCACTACCAGATCCCCTACATTAGACTTTACTATCCTATCTAGCAATGGAACTACTATATCACCTGACCTTACAACCAAACTACTAGGTGTCACAATTGACAACAACCTCACCTTTGATTGTCATATCAATAATACCATTAAATCTGTAAGCAGAAAACTCGGCTCTCTCTATAGAATTAAAACTTTCTTAACCTCTTCAGCCAAAGCTACCCTTGCCCACTCTCATCTAATTTCTACTCTTCTCTATGCTTCACCTATTTATACTAACCTCAAGAAAAATATTCTCTCTAAACTATCTACCACGTACAATAATATAGCTAGATTTGTTACTGGTAAACCTTTCAGAACACACCACTGTCTGAATCTGCAGCAACTAAACTGGCTTGAACTATCAAACATGTTACTTCTTTCCCAACTCTCATTTGTTCATAGAGCATTTTACCAACCTCACAACACACCTATACTCTCAACCTCTTCATCCCCTACTCTAATCTAAACTCCCTCCGTTCATCTAGCAAACTGCTAGTTACCTTAACCAAATCTAAAACCTAGCAGGTGATTCCCTTTTTTCAAATACCATTGGAAAACACTGGAATCAACTTCCTTCTGAACTTACTTCTATTGCTTCCACTGTTTTGTTTAAACAAAAACTCAGAAGTTACCTTAAAAGCCACTGGATGTGTCCCTGCTCTAATCCTGACTAAAATAATTTCCATCTATTATTCTCGTTTCTCTCCCTACTCGTCTGTTCCTTCTGCTTCCTCCCTTACCTTTCTTTTTTCTACCTTTACAGACTGCTCCTCGTCATCGTTCATCTTTATGGCCCTAAATCTCTCTCTAACTACCTTATGTCTATTTATATCTGCTCTCTCTCTATTGTTGCTTCTCTTTCTTTAATCTTATACTTCCTCCTTGGTATTAAAACATGTTAGAATGTTCATCATTGTGTTACTTAGATTCGCTAGAAAGTTAAGTGCTGTTCTTTCGGTTAACTTATTACATTTCCTTTTCCATGTTCTTTCACTTGTTTTTTCCTGTTTTTAGATATAGGTAATAATGTGTATTATGTCATTTGTCCTCATGATGTATCTCCTTTTGTCTATATGTGGAGCTTTTCTCCCCGGGCCTCTGCTGAAAATGGAAATATATCCAGTTGGACTAGCCCGGTCAACAAATGTAAAATAAAATAAATAAATAAAATGTAAAATAAAAGAGCTATGCCACTCCCTGTGATAGGGAAGACAGTTTCTAACCTGCATTCCAAACCCTGCTGCATTTGTCTTAATAGCAAAACTCTTAAAAATAGTTTCCCATCTCTTTCTCCCTGTGGTCCACCACATCATCCCTCCTATACAGCTTTTGGTTGAATTTAGCCTTTACTTCCCTTTATTTTTCAGGTTCTCTTATTTACCTAACTTTTTGTAGATCTTTCAGCACTATGATCATTCTTTTGCTGTCTCAGTCAGTGAGCTAAATATTTGTATATCCTAGGAAAGCCAGTATAAAATTCTTGTTTTATTGCCTTTGCCCGGAATGTATTGAAAATGTCTAAATATTTTTCTAACTGTTTGGGATTCTTTTTCCCTGTTTTTCACTGATGTTCTGTATTCACTACACCTGTAGTCTCTTAACTTCCTCCAGTGCCCTCGGATATCTCTCTGACCTTCCACATTTCTCCCGCTTTTCTTTTGATTTTTTTCCTTTGTCACATCCCATGCTTTTCCCATGACTGCCATTCCTTCACTTTCATCTGTACTTCCTAATCATTTTATCTAGCCATTCTTTAAAGCCAGATTTTTAGCGTATATGTCAGTAACTGCCAATGTGTATCACCCTTCTTTCCTGAATCCCTCTGAAATTCCATTATGTCAGCGGATGATCACCCTGAGGAATGGGAAGTGTTGTCCATTCTAGCAGGTGCAAATGGTCCTCTGTGATATATCCCCCATCTAGCCCCCCGCCTCACTTGATGCTTGCTAAAGAAAAGCTTGTCCTCTTTTTTTTTCTTTCACACCCTCTTCTCCATTATGTCAACATTTCAAATACCTTCAAGTATTTCCCTTAGGTAAAGCTCTCATCTTTGCACTTTCTTTTTATGTGGGTCTCCTAATACATCTTGTCCCCTCACTACAGCATTAAAATCTCCCATTATTATCAGGATGCCTTGGTGCAAGGCCATGATTTGAGCCAAACTATGTTTAATTTCCTTACTTTTGTATTGGGTAGAGGATAAACTACTCACTGTGTAGTTTTTCCTCCCCATTTCACCTGTATAGCTATATATATATATATATATATATATATATATATATATATATATATGGGTCTAGGACATTTCACTAAATGCACATTTCACTGAAAGTCAAATTAGTGTGCACTTTTCTCTGAAAGCTCAATTCACTGAAACACATTTCACTGAAAGTTATATATGGCCTTTTCCCTACTGTAGGGCGACCCTGGAGTTAGTATATATAGTAAGGGGGGTGTGGGGGTGTCCAGAGTTTGGAGGTTACCAATGTTTTTGTTTATGAATTCCATGATGATACGTTCCATGGCCTTGCAGACCAGGCTGTTCAGACTAATAGGGAGATAGTTCCCAGGACCGTGGTGGCTCCCCGTTTGTGGAGTGGGATAACTGTTGTGCATCATTCAGTGGGCACAAAGCCTGACACGAGGCTATGGTTGAACATGGTGCTTAGGTGGGGAGCCAGTTCATTCTGAAGTTCCTGTAAAACACAGCCTGGGATGTTGTCCGGTCCCATGGATGCTGTGTTTTTGGCTTTAGAGAGTGCTGCTTTTACCTGTGTAGTTGTGATTGCAGGGACTCTGCATTCTTCCTGTATAGATATGGGCCCTTTAGGGGGTGAGAGGGGGGCAGAGTTAGCACTGAACCTATCTGCCAGGATGTTGGCAATATCAGTTGGTTCTGTAATTTCTATGCTATTGTGCTGTAACTGAGAGCAGATCTGGGTGTTGCCACTGACATTCTCGACATAGCTATAGAATGCTTTCTGGTTGTCCGTAGAATCAGTGGTGATCTTGTTTTCATAGCTAGCTTTGGGGGATCTTGTAAGGGATCTCGGCTTCTAACTGAGGCTGACCAGGGGGCTCCTCCACTCATGGGATTTTACTCTCTTTTGCAACAGTTTCTTCCTTCTGTTGTAGAGTTTGTTTATGGCAGGGGACCACCAGATTGGCTTCCTTTTTTTGGAGGATAGCGTCTTGGTTCTGTTTGGGATAGCACGATCCATGCACTTGTGTAAGTGCTTATAGAGTGCATTTGTGTATGATTCAGCAGTCGTAACTGTATTGTCCATCTGCATGGGTGTCATGAAGTTCGCCACTTCTGTCTTAAGAAGCGTGAAGTTGGCTTTGGAGAAATTTTTTACCATGGTTTCCTTAATGGGGGGTGGGGTCGGGATGTGGATATCTAGGGTGATTAGCTTATGATTGGATATGACCAACGAGGAGTTGACTTCAGGTGTGGAACACTGGTCACTCTTGTTGGTAATGACTAGGTCTAGGATATTGTTGCCCCTGGTGGGGGTGTGGATAAGTTGATCCAGGGCATTGGAATTTATGAATTCCAGAAAGCACTGAGTGAAGGAGTTGGTATATAAGTAGTTTTCCCAGTTAATGGTGGGGTAGTTGAAATCGCCCAATATTAGGGTGTTTGGTTGAACCGTAATATTTTCCAGTGTATCAAGAAAAGAGGAGTAGGAATCCTTGGGCATGATGGGGGATCTCTAGCAATGCAGTTTTGCCCAGAGTTAGTTGCACTTGGATAACCTCAGATGCGTTATGCTGAGTAACTAGCCTGGAGGTGTGAATATCCTTCATGAATATGGACACACCTCCACTTTGGTCTTCTGGTCCAGGTTAGATGGCCGAAAAGTGTGGTATGAGTTATAGCCTGGTAATTCAGGGGTGCTCTATGGAGCCTTTAACCAGGTCTCAGTCACTGCAGAGATATCGATGTTCTCCATTTTAAGGAGTGCCTCGAGTGAGTGCATTTTGACATTTAGACTTCTAGCACTGAGTAGCATTACTCTCAGTTTTTGCTTGCCTGTTCCTGTTACGGTGGTGAATTTGTCATTTGAACCTTGCCTAAAAAAGGCACTACAGGGGCAGCAAGAGCCTTTGCCAGTATCTGGAATCCCAGGGGTGACAGGTGCAGGCCATCTCTGGCAAAGCATTGTGGTCTGTCGACCATGTCATCCCAGGCAGACAGATATTGGATCCCCTTAGAATGACAATCTCCCGTATTCTCCTTATGTCTGGTCTATGGGGTAGTGTTGCAAGATGGAAGCATTTTCTTGCACAGAAAAACATCCAGGCCCGGCTAAAATTTGCAAAACAGTACATCAAGTCTCCCAAAAAACATGTGGGAAAATGTGTTGTTGTCCGATGGGAACAAGCTGAACTTTTTGGCCACAATTCCAAAAGGTATGTTTGGGTGCAAAAACAACACTTCGGATCACCAAAAGAACACCATCCCCACAGTGAAGCATGGTGGTGGCAGTATCATGCTTTTGGGTTGCTTGTCTTCAGCTGGAACTGGGGCTTTAGTCAAGGTGGAGGGAATTATGAACAGTTCTAAATACCAGTTACTTTTGGCCCAAAACCTTCAGGCATCTGCTAGAAAGCTGAAGATGAAGAGGAATTTCACCTTTCAACATGACAGTGACCCCAAGCATACATCCAAATCAACAAAAGAATGGCTTCACCAGAAGAAAATTAAAGTTTTGGAGTGTCTCAGCCAGAGACCAGACCTAAATCCAATAGAAAATCTTCAGGGTGATCTGAAGAGGGCTGTGCACAAGAGATGCCCTCGCAATATGACAGATTTAGAGCACTTTTGCAAGGAAAAGTGGGCAAGTATTGCCAAGTCAAGATGTGCCATGCTGATAGACTCCTACCCAAGAAGACTGAATGCTGTAATTAAATCAAAAGGTGCTTCAACAAAGTATTAGTTTAAGGGTGTGCACACCTATGCAACCAGCTTATCGTACTTTTTTTTTATAATGTTCCTCTAACAGATATGTTTGTTTTTCAGTTGAATTGTACAGGTTTTATGTCATGTTAAAGGTGGGAAAAGTTTTGAAATGATTTATTGTGGTCTCATTTTTTTATATCACAAAAACCTGGCATTTCAACAGGGATGTGTACACTTTTTATATCCAGTTTAGGTGTATATATGTATTTTATTAGAAATAATATTAAATGATACTTTGTAATTTTTTATCAATGGTTGAAGGACAAATTGATGTTTTATAATGCTTTTAATTAGATAATTGATGGGATTATAAATGAATGGTAGTATGGGATACATTGCATCTTATGAAATCTTTGTATTGAGGATGAAAATGCAGTGATTTAAGTTAAGCCTTTATGTGTTTTGACATTAAAGAAGTGTTGGACTGCTTTTTTTCTTGGGTGCTATTTTGGATTTTGGTTACAAATAGAAAGGACTGCTTCTACTGCTGCCCCAACAACCGGAAGAGCTACAGGTCTAGTGTCTGAGGAGATTGCAACTCAGAGGAGCTTGTTTACAGAGCTTAGTGCACTCATTGTAGAGCCCTCTATGTCGGGAAAATCATCAACCAACTCAAGACTAGGATTGCCAGACACCTGCATGACATTCGGTACCTCCACCACACCAACCCCCTAGCAATCCACGCCAAGAGTCACACTGGCCACAACCATTTTGTTTTCCATATCCTTGACCAAGTACCAAAGATGGCCCTAAATGGGAATCACGACGTTTTGTAAAAAAGGAACTGATCTGATCTGGCAACTAAGGCTCTAAGCCAGAGATGGACCAGGACTTAACACCACTGAATCAATAATCCCTGTTCTAAATTTGAGGACTCTGGACCACAAGAAATTTGGTTAGATGCCAAGCATTTTGGCACCAGCGGACACCCTAATTGGTTATAGTCACTTTTACAATTTATGGGAATCTGGGGGCCCCATAAGCCTACCAGGAACAAAGACAGGACCACACTCAAGTGGAGACTTTTTGATATCAGAACTCCAGATTCCTTAGTTTAATTTTATTTCAATTGCATTTTGTTTAGATTTCATTATTATACTGCGTTTAGTTTCATTTTAGTTTAACTGTATTTAGTTTAATTTTATTTCATTTTACATATATTTTCATATAGTCTGATCTTGTTCTGACTCGCAAAGCTTACCTCATGACATATTCCCGTTCTGGGATACAAAAAATGTGGCTGGTGATGTAATTTGTTTATCTTTAAGACATTTATTCTGAGTACTATCTTTCACTTCAGATCCCTTGAAGACCCTTTTCTTTCCTAGGTACAAGAATTTGAACATATCAATGGCAAATACAGCACCCCAGATCTGATACCTGAAGGAACAGAGATTAAGAAACTGAATGATTGTATCTCATCTGATTCAAACACACCGGTTCCTGCTAGCCCAGCTCAAATTCAACCTAGCACTCCTGCCTCCTCTGGTAAGTCTGAATGTCTCAGTATTTTTAACCACACCTAGTTGGTAAAATTGTTTTTTGTCAGTAGTAATGTGACAATATCACATGCTGTTATTAGTACATTTATTTTGTTTAACTGTATCCTAGAGCAAGTAGCTGAAATAGTTTAAGGAGTCAGACAGTCATACAAAGACTAAAATTCTAAGGCTTCATAATGTAATACTCATAAGACAGTTGTGTGGTGTAGAAGGATAACACCTTGATAACAGCAGAAGTACCTGCATTTTGGTAGCTATTGGATGCCTGTAGGAGCTGGCCAGTGAAGATGTGTAAGCAGCTAGTTGGGATTCCTGGACAGGAATGAATGAGAACCTAGCCTAGGAATTCTCAGCCCACATCCTCCTGGGACATTGTTGGATCGGGTGCAGGTAGTGTAGCTATTGGGCAAGGTCCTGCAGAAAACAAAAAAAAAATTGATGGACACTTAACCAAATCCAATTTCAATGTTGTGAATGCTTAAATGTCTTTATAAGGGTGTGCAGGCAGATTTCCCCATGCTCTGGTTAGTTAGGAGACTTTGTTTAACCAAACAAAACAGGACGTATTCACCGTCCTAAGACTGAGAACAAAAAAGGGGTCTGAAAATTTGTTTCCAACCCTCTCCAGGTAGTTTTTTCACAGTTACACTGCAGTCAAGAAACATTTTTTAGGAAATCTCAGAGGTAACATAAAAAAAAAATCAACATCCTCACAGGACATATTTTTTTCAAATGAAATTCAGATTTTAGACATCTTCTAACCTATGTATCAACATCTTTTATTGAGACCTATCTTTTTTGGAGGATAGTTCTTTTTGTGCCAGCAGCTAGTGAGACAAGTGAGTATGGAGATTATCGCTCTAGTCTAGTCAGTAAAGCTCATTTCCCTTACTCTGCCTTTTGGTTTTGCGGAAACACTTAGGCTTTGCTATGGCTTAAAAACTATGTTTCCTTATTCTTCCTCTTCTTCAAAAAAAGAACTATAGAGAATATCCACAAGGATGAGTGAACATGTTTTTTTTCTTTATTAAATATTGTGCTTCATCCCCCCGCCCCCCAAGAATGAAAAATGTTTTAGATGGGCTGGCTCTGTAGCTTAGAGGGATAGAGTCCTGGCTATAACTCATCTGACCCAGGTAAAGCGTAGAATGAGTTAGCTAGTTAGGGAATGGATTGAAGAGCCATTACCTGTTGTCCTGTCTGGGCTGGTGGTATAGAAGGTGCATTGTGAGAGGTGTCATTGGGTGATAAATCTCCAAAAGGACATGTGTCCAGTCGGACTTTCCCGGTAAACAAATGTTAAATAAATAAAATAAAATATCGGAGAGTGGGGATATAGCAAGAGTCATCTTTTTGGAATAGGAGAGTAGAGCTGCCTGTGGAGGTACTTCACTATCAGGCGCATGTGATTGCCCCACATTGCAGTTGTTGTACACCTCTCTCCTGTGTGCTTTTTGGATATGTCAGATGATGTTAGGACTACAAGTAGAAAGTGCTGCTATAGATGCCTGTATGATGGCTGCAATTTGTTTATTGTCCTAAAGGAACAATGTGGATCAGATCACAGCAAATGACCAAATGCTTGACAGGCTCAGTGGAATACATTTTATTTATTTTATTCTGCATTTGTTAACTGGGTGTGTCTGACCGAGCTGAAAAGGCCCTTTTTCACCAGAGGCCTGGAGAGAAAAGCTCCACATAGAAAAATTGCAGATACATTTAGGTATTTAGACATGATCAATATACACACACATTACAGTAGACATATTTTTACAGTGGTATGCAGCATATCAACAGTTAGTCTACAGAGAACAAACAAGAAAATATTAATTTAAAAATAACTATAATTAATAGATTTGTGGTGTACAGCTGGAATTTGGAAAATAGGTAGAATACATACATAGTACACAGGTACAGTACATACACTGTAAATTAGCCAGCGTTTGTGAGTAAGAATGAAAACTATTATCAAGTACTCTAGGTTTAGTATGTGTACCTTATCCACTTTCACTAGCCTGGGGAGCAGTCATGGCACTCCCAACTTTGCTTGAGATGTTGCCTATTGAGGTTTTTAAAGGAGGCTTTGGACGATGTGTTTTGCATGCTAGTGGGAAACTACTATATAGTGCATCTCCAAAGCTATTGTAGCTGTTGGTGACTTCTAGTAGTAGTTTGCATGATGACCTAAGAGACCTTTTGGCTGAGTGATGTACTAGGTTTTTGAGGGCAGGACATTTATTGGGGAGGTAATAGATACAATGACAGAGGCAGAGCTGATTGTAGGTTAGGACGTTCAAGCAAGTGGAGCTGTCTCAAAGCAGTACAGTGATGAGTTCTGTATTAGCAATTTGCAGCAAAGGGGGCAATTCTATTATAGCAAGCTTCCATTTTGCTTAGTTCAGTTTTTTTGAGATTAGTCAGAATGGGAGATGCATGCAGTAGGGTGGATAGAAGTTGGGAGCGAGCAATGGATCATCTTGTTCTGTTGGTAAGAAATGGTTTGATATGGTAATGATCCCAGTTTGGCATGTACTTTTTAATAGTTAAGTTGAGATGACTATCAAATTTTAGGTGGGAGTCTATGGTTATTCCAAATAGCTAAGCCTTTGCCACTGGAGCGATTGAAGTAGCATTTGTGGAGTAGATAGTGAATTGACTGTTATCGGTGTTTTTGTTAGAACTGGTTATAATCATAAGCTGAGTTTTCTTTGGATTGAGGATAAGTTGGGCTTTGCTAAGGTAGTTTTCAACATCAGAGAATGGTAGTTGAGTTGTTTGCAGGAGGGTGGGAATGTTTTCTGCAGCACAGATTAAGGTAGTATCATCTGCATACTGAATGATAAATGCATGCTGTGTGGAGGTATGGAGGTCATTTGTGAAGATTGTGAATAGCAATGGTCCTAAGATAGAACCCTGTGGGACTCCTATAGTTATGGGCAGCTGAGGAGAGAGAGAATGTTCCCATTTCACAGCTTGGTACCTGTCAGTTAAGTAGCTTTGGAACCAGGTAAGAGTGGAGTTTGATAGGTGATATTGGTTTAGTTTGTTTAGCAGGATTTGGTGCGAGACTGTGTCAAATGCTTTGGACATATCCAAAAAAAAAAGTTGACACCTGCAGGCCTTTGTTTTTGAGATGGTTTACTGTGTCTGTGAAGCAGAGGAGGGCTGTAGTGGTACTATGGGCAGGTTGGAAACCATGTTGAGTAGGTGACAGGATGTTGCTGTCTAGGAGATATACCTGGGTATGGATGCATTTTTCTAGGATTTTGCCAGGGTGGAGGGTATAGCAATGGGTCTGTAGTTATTAAGTTCAGTGGAGGTCCTGCCTTTATTTATGGGTGCAACATAGGATATTTTCCAGAGTTTGGGCACATACTTTTCAACAATTGATCTGTTTATGAGAGTGGAGATTGGGATAGCAATAGCATCTGCTGAGAAATAGTTGGGGAGTAGGTCGGCTGCTGTTGATGAGGTTTTTAGTTTGGAGAGCATGCTTTTGATTGAAGTGGTGGAAACTGTTTTGAGGGTAAAGCTTGTATTAGTGTTATTTGTGTTGGGGGGGGTAGTGAGGTTGGAACCGTCCTGTGATACTAAGGATAGAATTGAGTTCACAAAGTGGGAGTTGAATTGTGTTTTGATGGGAACTTTAGTGTCAGAGGTGGTTGCTTTGGTGGTAGCCTTTTGGGTGGGTTTTAGTAACTGGTTTACAGTGTTGGTATTTAGTTTGTAATATTGTGTAGTAGGATTTTTTGTCCAGCCTAATGCATTTTATTGCACGGTTGTGCAGTTCTTGGTACTTAGGCTTTGTATTTCTTTGTTTTTTTGATAGTAAAGCCAGGCAGTGTCTCTGGACTTGAGGATTTGTTTGGTTTCTTTACTGAGCCAGGGGTTTGTAGAGGTTCTAACCTTGCTTTTGCGCAATGCAGCAACAGTGTCTAGGTGTTGTAGAAATGTTTCATTGAAATATGCTACAGCCTGATCAAGTGGGAGGGTTTTTAGGGGGGTCCAGTCACAGTTACAGAGTAAAGTATTGAGGACCTCAGGAGAGAAATTTTTTTGTATTTCTAATGCATTTATAGTTAGTGGTTTTGCATATGCTTGTTCTACTAAGTATAAGGTATATTATGTTGTGGTCACTTAAGGTGTCTGGGAGACTGCCTGTGTGGGGGTACAATGTGGGGCTGTTAAGACCCAGTCAAGGATGAATTCCCTTTCAGATTTTTTATCACATCTAGTTGCAATTTGGACTAGCTGCTGGCAGTCATGGAGATTTATTAGATTACTTGGTGGTTCTGATATACAGGTGAACCAATCGAGGTTGAAATCCCCCAGAATAAGGGTTTCTTGTGAGTATGTGGAAGAACACCAGGATAAGAAGTCTTCAAGGCTAGCAGGTGTATTGCCAGGTGGAATATAGATCACAATTGTGGTGATGACCTTTTTAGGGTGAAGTTGAATTTGTGAGATAAGTATGTCCCAATTATTGGGGGAAGGGTAGGAGTTTGGTATTTGACGTTAAGTTGGATGTTAAGTTGGACTAGAAGCTGTAGTTTTATTGGCCATTTTGGGTCATTTCTAAACTCCTTGATCTCTCTCTCTTAAAACCCTACAACTCTCTTTTTGCAGTTTTGCACTGAGCAGTGGGGCAGCCTAAACAGGTTTAAACTATTCCAGGCTCCACAAAGTCTGCTCTTCACTTTTTCCCTTAGAACTGTTCAAACTCTCAAAGTAATCACTCTATTCTCTTTCTAAAGCCCTGCACTTGCTCAGCTCTTATAAGGAAACACTAACTAACTAAAGCACTACACCCTCCTTGACTTCTCATAAGTATTAGACTCCCGATTGGTCCTTCCTGATCCAGTGAAAAATCAGTTCCCTTCCTAATCTGATCAGTAAAAAACAGTTCCCTATACTAATCTAGTATGTCCAAGGGTCAGTTTCAAGGTTACTCTCCAGTCCAGCTGGTGAATCTGGGAATTTTGAGGCAATGTTACAATTGCCTTATGTACACAGACAACCCTCTCCTCCTTCCAACAAACTCTAATACATGTGAGAGATGCAGTTACACAGCCAAACTGGAGGCAGAGCTCTCTCAACCCAAGACTGGCACAGTCAGTCAGGAGGAAAAGGTAACCACCCACACCACAAATCCAGTCTCACACAGACCTATTGCATCTGCATACCCAACACATAAACACACAAAAACATGCTCGGAGGCTCTAAATAAAAATCTGCCTAAACAGCAAAGACCTCCCAAGCAGATATTCAAGCAACAGCCACCCCTCAACAATACCCACAAATCACATATCTCACAAAATCAGTGTGCCTCACAGTCACAGCCCATAAGGCCAAACAACACACCAAATACACTTGTTATAGGGGACTCTATTGTCCGGCACACTGACGTCCCACTCACCAGACTGAACAAGGAGAAGGTCACTGTAAGCTGCCTGTCGGGTGCCAGGATCTGCCACATAATGCAAGCACTCAGGTCACTCCAAAGCAAGTACAAGTATGACTCTGTCATTGTCCATGCTGGTGTGAATGACCTGAGACGTATCTCCCTGGACTACATGAAAAGAGATATAGAGGAGCTCTCTGACCATGTAGCCCAGGCTGGTATGTCCCTGACCTTGAGTAGCATCTTGCCCTCACCAAGAATGATGCCACAGTATAAAGACAAAATGATCAGTTTCAACAATTGGCTAAAGTATTGGTGTCATTCAAAGGGGATCCAGTGTCTGTCAGCCTGGGATGACATGCTAGACAAGCCATGTTGCTTCGCTAAAGGACAAACCCACCTCCATAGACAACCCAAAGATAAAAAACTAAAGGTAATGCTACTCAATGCCAGAAGTCTAAACCTAAAGATGCCTTTTCGAGACTCTCCTCAGTATGGAGAAAATCTGTCTGTGCAGTAACAGAAACCTGGTTCAAGGCTCCTGAGAGCACCCCAGCACTACCAGGTTATAACTCGTACCATGCGTTTGGCCCCAAAACTCGGACCAAAGCACAAAAGGAGGGAGTATCTATATTCATCAAAGATACCTACACCTCCAGGTTAGTGGCACTGCGAAGCATCGGAAACCATCCATGTGCAACTAACAGCGGCAAAACTGCCTTTCAGTTTGTAGCCTGCTACAGAACACCCTCCCTATTACAGGAACCCCACTTGGCATTCCTGAGAACACTGGAGAATATGAAGTTCTCTCCAAACACTATGTTATTGGGTGACTTCAACTACCCAAACATTGACTGGGAAAACTACTCAAGCCCAAACACCCCATTAATGGTTCCTTGAATTTATAAACTCTAATGCAATGGAACAACTGGTCACCACTCCCACAAGAGGGAACAACATATTGGACCTGGTCATCACCAACATGGGGACTCTATGTTCCACACCAGAGGTAAACCCCTCATTGGTAAGATCAGACCATAAACAAATTTCCCTGGACATCCATATCCCATCCCCACCCCCAGCCAGGAAATCAGTGTAAAGAATTTCTCCAAAGCCAATTTTGCACTTCTCAAGACTGAGGTGGAATCCTTCAAAGCCCCTGGGCCAGAGGATAATACAGCCCAATCCGCAGAATCTTTTACAAATGCATTCTATGAGTACCTGCAGGAATGCATGGATCGTGCTATCCCAAATAAAACCAAGACTCACTCCTCCAAAAACAGGAGACCGGTCTGGTGGACTATGGCCATAAATAAGCTATACAAAAGAAGGAGGATACATGACAGAGCAAAATCCCAAAAAGGGAAGGCATCTGTGATCAGTATTAGCAAGAAACTTCGATCCCTCATAAAATCATCAAAGGCCAGTTTTGAAAGAAAAATTGCCCTAGACACTAAAGATAATCACAAGGCCTTCTTTAGTTATGTCAGAAACATGGGCGGAAACTCCCAGATATGCTCTGAATTGTTGCATAACGGTACAAAATATACTGAACCTACAGACATAGCCAACATCCTGGCAGACAGATTCAGCGCAAACTTCTCCCCCCCCCCCCAAAGGAGCAAACGCCTATCCCAACTGAATGTAACCTCCCTGACATCACAGATGCACAGGTGAAAGCTGCCCTCTCCAAAGCAAAAAACACAGCATCTATGCGACTGGACGGTGTCCCAGGCTGTGTCTTACACAAGCTCCAAGAAGAACTGAACCCTCACATTAAGTCACTGTTCAAACTTAGCCTTACTACAGGATATGTACCCAAAGAATGGCGTACAGCTACAGTGGTCCCACTCCACAAAGGTGGTGCCACAATGGACCCCGGAAACTATTGCCCCATAAGCCTGACTAGTCTGGTCTGTAAAGCTATGGAGCGTATTATCATGGAACTCATAAACAAAGACATTGGGAGCCTCCAGACACTGGACTCTACCCAATTTGGCTTTGTTAATGGCAGATCTTGCCTCTTAAACCTAGTTGATTTCTTTGAAACAGTTACCAAAGCCATAGATGAGGGCAAGGTAGTCCACACAGCCTACCTGGACCTCGAAAAGCCTTCGACACAATACCCCACTCGGGCATCATAAATAAGCTTACCAGCTTAAATATCAACCCCTATATCACAAGATGGGTTGCAAACTGGCTCAGAGATAGAACCCACATGGTCAGAATCGCAGGTGCCATGTCCGAATCCAAACCAGTTACAAGTGGTGTCCCACAGGGCTCAGTTCTGGGACCTCTCTTGTTCGGTATATACTTCTCTGAGGTTCAAGCTAACACAGGGGGATTATGGCTGACAAAGTTCGCAGATGACTGCAAACTGGGGGCCATAATCGAATCTCCAGCTGACACAAGCATCCTCCAAAAGGGTCTCACAGAGACGGATGCTTGGTGCCAGAACCATGGCCTCAAGCTAAATGCTAAAAAGTGCATAGTCATCCCCTTTGGGAAAAACAAGGTGCCCACAGATTACTACATAGGTGGTAATCCATTAAGTGCGGAAGAAGTAATTAGAGATTTGGGGACCAATGTAGATAGTAATCTCTCCTTTGATAATCACATTGCCAAAGTGGTTAGAAAGACCTTCTATATAGCCCACCTTATCACGAAAGGGTTCGCATCTAGATCAAGAGAGGTCATTGTGCCCCTCTACTTGTCACTCATCAGGCCCATAATTGAATACAATGCCCCTTTTGGGATGTACCTTACCTGACACCTGCAGCAACTGGAGAGACCCCAAAAGTACCTCACCAAGAGGATCATGGGCTACAAACAGATGTCCTATGCAGCTCGACTAAAGAAACTCCAGCTCTACTCAGTTGCTTACCACCTACTCAGAGGCGATCTATGCCTGACATACAAAGCCATGTCAAACCCAGAATTAATGGACATGCTCCACCTCAAAAACTCCAAGTCCCTTAGAGCTACACGCTCCAGGGACCTAAACCTCAACACAAAAATAAATAGGACATGCTGGAGGGACAGATTCATTTCCCAGAGGCTCCCCTCACTCTGGAATAGAATCCCAATTCATGTTAGACATAGCCCCTCGCTGACCCTCTTCAAGCGAAATTTGGACGCGTGGATGGGAAATCGCAAATTCACCCCTGGGATCTCTCCTGTGTCCCTGCTAGACAGAGGCACAGTAAAATAATCTTAAAAGGGTACCTTCTGTGACCTACTTTACAGAGGCCCAGTAGGCTAATCTAATAGGGAGGCAGAAGCCAAATACACTCTGGCTAGGCTTATAAATGCCCTAGGGCAGATAGCCTAGTATCTACCTATGAACCTATGAACTTATACAGTAAGGCAGTTCCACCCCCTTTACGAAGTGGTTTGTCTTGTCTAATGATATTGTAGCCAGTAGGGAGAACTTCTGAGTTAGCTATGTTTTTATTTAGCCAGGTTTCTGTTAAAGCAACTGTCTGGGGAGTAGCGTGCTATTGTGCCCTGGAGTTCAGGTATTTTATTTTTGATACTTCTAATATTAATATTTAGCATTAAAAGATGGTTGGTTTTGCTGCTGTTTTTGATTTGCACAGGGATGAAGATAGTGGGGGTATTATGTTCTGACAATTGTGTTGGTGCAGTTTGTGTTGGACAGGATGGATTTGGGCCTCGGTTGGGGTGGATGTCCCCAGTTATGGTGAGCCTGGTGTTAAAATGATGATACAAATGGAGTTTGATGATGAGTGTGAGAAAGTATTGTGTTTATGGAGTAGGAATGAGAGCATATGTGTTTAATCCTGAATTGGTCTGTTATGTAGTTCTTGAACAATTGTGGGCAGATGTTATTATAATGTGCAGTGTCTGCATATGAGAGTGCATAATATAGTGTTGTGCTAAGTTTAGGGATATTGCTAGAGTGATAACTTTTGGAGTTATAAAGAATTATGAGAAGACAGACTAGACTTAGTTGTGTGATAGTCATGGTTATAAAGTTTAAGTTGGTTCTAGGTGGAGATGTGGATAGGAATTATAGGGTTGCACTATATGTGGATGGGTAAGTGGTGTGGGGTGATGTAATAATGTCTAGCGGGAATGGGAGTGGTTGCGATTATTCTGTGGTAGAGCAAGTGGGTGTGGTGTAATGTGATCAGACTTGAGGAGCTGTGACTGGTGGAGGTGATGTGACATTGAGCAGTGGGTGTGGTTGCGATTACTATAAATATAGAGCTAGTGGGGGTGGGAGGAAATTGGGGGCAGGGCAGGGGAGCGGAGAGAGCCCAAGCGTTAGCGAGGGCAAACAGAGCGGGGCATTACAAATCTGAACACTTTAAAAAAAATTCCTGAGGTCTAATGGCTTACCACCAAGCAGAATTCAATTGCTAAAGAGCACTTGTGTCCTGGTGGGAGACTAGTAATTTAAAGATGGCTCCATGCTCAGCAGGATTCTAATATAGACTTAGTATTGGGGGAGGGGGATAGAAAGTGGAACAGAAAGAAACTAGCGAAACCAGAGAGGCAATCAGTGGAAGTCAGAATTCAATTGCTGAAGAGCACATGTGTCCTGGTGGGAGAGTAGTAATTTAAAGATGGCTCCATGCTCAGCAGGATTCTAATATAGACTTAGTATTGGGGGAGGGGGATAGCACAAGGGGTGTAAACCAGGTGGAATGCAAAGAAACCAGTGAAACCAGAGAGGCAATCAGTGGAAATCAGAATTCAGTTGCTGAAGAGCACTTGTGTCCTGGTGGGAGACTAGTAATTTAAAGATGGCTCCATGCTCAGCAGAATTCTAATATAGGTTGATAGGTTCATAAGTGGGTACTAGGCTATCGGCCCAAGGGCCCATGTAAGCCTAGCCAACAAGGTTCCCTGGCTTACACCACCTAAGAACGTTATTTTCCTGTGCCACTGTCGAGCAGAGACACAGAAGTTATCCCTGAGGTGTATTTACTATTTCCCATCCACTCATCAAGATTTTTATTGAAGAGTGCTAATGAAGAACTTTGCTTGACATACATGGGTAGCCTGTTCCAGAGTATGGGAAGTCTCTGGGACAGGAATCTATCCCTCCAGCGTGTCCTGTTTATTGTGATGACAAGATTTAGGTCCCTAGAGCATGTAGCTCGGAGGGATTGGGATTTCTTTAGGTGTAGCATGTCCAACAGCTCTGGGTTTGACATAGCTTTATATGTTAGGCAGAGATCACATCGGAGTAGGCGATATGCTACGGAGTAAAGTTGGGAGTTTTTTTGAGGTGGTCAGTGTAGGGCATTTGTTTGAGGCCAGTAATCCTCTTTGTGAGGTACTTCTATGGCCTTTCCAGCTGCTGCAGATGTCTTGTGAGGTACATTCCAAAAGGGGCATTGTACTCTATAATGGGTATAATGAGTGTCAAGTAGAGGGGAATAATGACCTCTTTTTTCCTGGATGAGAACCCTTTTGTGATGAGGTGTGCCACATAGAAGGACTTCCTGACTACTGTGGTAATGTGACTATCAAAGGAGAGACTACTGTCCACCTGGGTCCCAAGGTCTCTTATCACACATTCGGTGTTAAGTAGATTGCTGCTTATGTGGTAGTTCATGGGTACAGAGTTTTTACCAAAGGGATGGCACTGCACTTTTTGGCATTGAGCTTGAGGCTATGGCTCTGACACCAGGCATCTGTCTCGGCGAGGCCCTACTGTAGTATGTCCACATCATTTGGGGACTTGACTATGGCTTCTAGTTTGCAGTCATCTGCGAACTTTCTTAGCCAGAGGCCTTCTGTGTTAACCTGTACTTCAGAGAAGTAGATACCAAACAGGAGAGGTTCCAGGACGGAACCCTGTGGTACTCCACTTGTCACTGCTTTGAGGTCAACCTTTACAATGTGGGTTCTGTCAGTGAGCCAGTTGGCAACCCATCTTGTGACATAGGGATTTGTACCTAGTTTAGTGAGTTTAGCTATAATTCCAGAATGGGGGATGGTGTCGAAAGCCTTGGCGAGGTCAAGATAGGCTGTGTGAACCACCTTACCCTCATCTACAGCTTTGGTGACTGCCTCAAAGAAGTCGATCAGGTTCAGGAGGCATGATCTGCCTTTCACAAACCCGAACTGGGTGGGATCTAGAGTTTGGACGTTACCAATATCTTTGTTTATGAGTGCCATGATGATTCGTTCCATGGCCTTGCAGACCAGGCTCGTCAGGCTAATAGGTCGATAGTTCCTGGGATCAGTGGTGGCTCCCCCTTTGTGGAGTGGGATAACTGTTGCTGTGCGCCATTCAGTGGGAACAAAGCCCAATGCGAGGCTATTATTGAAAATGGTGCTTAAGTGGGGAGCCAGTTCATTCTGATGTTCATGTAAAACGCAGCCTGGGATGTTGTCCTGTCCCATGGATGCTGTGTTTTTGGCTTTAGAGAGTGCAGCTTTTACCTGCATAGTTGTGATTACAGGGACTCTGCATTCTTCCTGTATAGATATGGGCCCTTTAGGGGGTGAGGGGGGTAAAGTTAGCACTTTAGGGGGTGAGGGGGGGTAAAGTTAGCACTGAACCTATCTGCCAGGATGTTGGCAATATCAGTTGGTTCTGTAATTTTCGTGCCGTTGTGCTGTAGCTCAGAGCAGATCTGGGTGTTGCCATTGAGATTCTTGACATCGCTATAGAATGCTTTGTGGATGTCCTTAGAATTAGTGGCAATTTTGTTTTCGTAGCTAGCTTTGGAGGATCTTATAAGGGATCTAAGCTTCTTACTGAAGCTGACCAGGGAGCTCCTCCACTCATGGGATTTTACTCTCTTTTGCAACAGTTTCTTCCTTCTGTTGTACAGTTTATTTATGGCAGGGGACCACCAGATTGGCTTCCTTTTTTTGGAGGATAACTTCTTGGTTCTGTTTGGGATAGCACGATCCATGCATTCGTGTAAGTGCTTATAGAGTGCATTTGTGTAAGATTCAGCAGTTGTAACTGTATTGTCCATCTGCATGGGTGTCATGAAGTTCACAACGTCTGTCTTAAGAAGCATGAAGTTGACTTTGGAGAAATTTTTTACTGTGGTTTCCTTAATGGGGGGTGGGGGCGGGATGTGGATATCAAGGGTGATTAGCTTGTGGTCGGATCGGACCAACGAGGAGTTGACTTCAGGTGTGGAACACTGGTCACTCATGTTGGTAATGACTAGGATATTGTTGCCCCTGGTGGGGGTGTGGATAAGTTGATCCAGGGCATTGGAGTTTATGAATTCCAGAAAGCGTTGAGCTAAGGAGTTGGTACATGAGTAGTTTTTCCAGTTAATGGTGGGGTAGTTGAAGTCGCCCATTATTAGGGTGTTTGGTTGAACCCTAATATTTTCCAGTACATCAAGAAAAGAGGAGTAGGACTCCTGGGGCATGGTGGGGGATCTGTAGCAAGCTACAATTTGGATTGCAGTTTTGCCCAGAGTTAGTTGCACTTGGATATCCTCAGATGCATTATGCTGAGCAACTAGCCTGAAGGTGTGGATATCCTTAATGAATATGGACACACCTCTGCCTTTGGTGTTTTGGTCCAGGTTACATGGCCAAAAAGTGTGGTATGAGTTATAGCCTGGTAGTGCAGGGGGGTCTCTCTGGAGCCTTGAACCAGGTCTCAGTCACTGTGCAGATATCGATGTTCTCCATTTTAAGGAGTGCCTCGTGTGAATGCATTTTGAGATTTAGACTTCTAGCATTGAGTAGCATTACCCTCAGTTTTTGCTTTCCTGTTTCTGTTACGGTGGTGAATTTGTTATTTTTTACCTTGCCTAAAAAAGGCACTATAGGGGCAGCAAGAGCCTTAGCCAGTATCCGGAATCCCAGGGGCAATAGGTGCAGGCCATCTGTGGTAAAGCATCTTGATCTGTCGACCATGTCATCCCAAGCAGACAGATACTGGATCCCCTTAGAATGACACCAGAAGCTTAGCCAATTGTTGAAGTCAATCATTTTGTCCTTGTATTGCAGTATCATTCTGGGCGATGGCAGAATGCTACTCAGGGCTAGGGTCATACCTGCCTGGGCTACAAGATCAAAGAGCTCTTCCATGTCTCTTTTCATGTAGTCCAAGGAGGTACGTCTCAGGTCATTCACACCAACATAGACAATGACAGAGTCATATTTGTACTTGCTCTGGAGTGACCTGAGTGTGTGGGTTATGTGGCGGATCCTGGAACCCGACAGGCAGCTGACAGTAACCTTCTCCTTGTTTAGCCTGGTGAGTGGGACATCATTGTTAGACTTAGTATTGGGGGAGGGGAATAGCACAAGGGGTGTAAACCAGGTGGAATGCAAAGAAACCAGCGAAACCAGAGAGGCAATCAGTGGAAATCAGAATTCAGTTGCTGAAGAGCACTTGTGTCCTGGTGGGAGACTAGTAATTTAAAGATGGCTCCATGCTCAGCAGGATTCTAATATAGACTTAGTATTGGGGGAGGGGGATAGCACAAGGGGTGTAAACCAGGTGGAATAGAAAGAAACTAGCGAAACCAGAGAGGCAATCAGTGGAAGTCAGAATTCAATTGCTGAAAAGCACTTGTGTCCTGGTGGGAGACGGCTCCATGCTCAGCAGGATTCTAATATAGACTTAGTATTGGGGGAGGGGGATAGCACAAGGGGTGTAAACCAGGTGGAATGCAAAGAAACCAGCGAAACCAGAGAGGCAGTCAGTGGAAATCTATCAGTGAAGGCCTCAGAGGGGGTGAGTAATAATTCAAACTCTACCTGTAAAGTGAAGGAGAGAAGAGACAGCAAACATTATTAAGGTTGGGACTGTGTCTTCACATTGACTTGCTTATTAGTAGCCATTTTGTGCACAGATTAGAGTAGGGAGATACATTAGCAATGAAGGGGAATGTATAGACATGCAAATAAACAGGTGGGCCTCAAGTGATACAGACTAAGGCAGAAAGCACTGAGAGGGCTACTTGGTTAATGTAATCACAGAGATCTGAATTAAATGTATACTGTCTATTGGACAGTTAGGATTACTGCAGTAGCTGGGGGGGGCACAAAGCTACAACAGTCAGTTTTATTAGCATGCTGAGAACTACTAAGAAACACTGCAGCATTTTAGCAGAGGAGTAGCTAGACCATTTGGACCCCAGGGCAGGACCCTCATTTGCCCTGCCCCCACCTACAGAGCAAAAATTGTTTGTTTTTTGTTTTTTATTTTTTGTGTTTGAACAGATATGGGAAAAATATTGTGACAACTTTTCAGAAATGCATAAGAAACCAAAAGGCTCAAATGCAAGTCCAAACAGGAAGTTTTGTTGTAGGTTTAATGTATTTTCAGAGTTAATGCTTTAACTGTCACACTGCTTTAGCAATTTAAATAAATCACAGTTAGCTTTCCCTTAACATATTAAAAATAAAGCATGACTCAGTAACATCATAGTTTTGCTGCATGAAGTTTTAAAATACTATTGGACACAATCATTACTTTCAGGGTGTTGTGTACCATTTAGCCATTGGTATTCAAGTTAAAATACAAGACATTGCTCAGGTGAAAATGAAGCTGAGAGGTGAAAGTTGGACTCAAATACAGCAAAACAAGCAAACATCTAACTTTGTACAAGTACTGTTCAACAAAGTCATCACAGGAAAAACTCAACAGTACAAGTTGCATCCAGGCAGTAACCAATGCAGATGGAAAGTGACGTACATTAAAGCAAAGGCTGCAAAGTAAATACACAGTGATCTTATTGCAACCAAACCAAACCATTCTCAGAAAATCATTAAGGAAATAGCATTCATTCATTCATTCAACTACTAAAAGATAACAACCTTGATAAATTAATAACTCATCTCATTCCCCCATAAGACAACATAGCATTGATTTGAAAGCCCATCAACTAAGCAGTGTCTGTCTGCTGTATATAGCAACAACAAATACACAATAACCAGTACTTGCAGCAATAGGATACCCCGCAAACTTTTGCCTGTGTGCCATGCATTCAATAAAAATCAGAGATTTGTTTATATTTTATTACTAAACACTTGTAAACATCAAATCAAACGTCAAATAATAAATATTTGCAAACTGATATGACAGCAGATATCAGTGACAACTTTTTCAACATTATATAATCTTTAATTTTGTATCATGAAGTGCCACATATATTCTATTTGTGTCAACTTAGCAAAATATTTATACTTCACTACACTAGTGCAATTCCAGAGCTGATATATTTAAGTAGCAGGGGATGCAGGGAGGGCTTGCCCCTCTGCTTATACTTGGAGAAGAGTAATATGGTTTGTGTTTTATTTGTTTCAGTATGTACTTGTGCTGGAATATAGTAAGTGTTGGTATCCTGTGTGATTTCAGTATTTTGAGTTTTCAGTATTTTGAGCTTTAGAGATTTTGGTTTCAGTATTTTCAATCTAGAGATTTTGAGATTCGAAATTTAGAAGTGGACCTGTGTGTGTGTGTGTGTGTGTGTGTGTGTGTGTGTGTGTGTGTGTGTGTGTGTGTGTGTGTGTGTGTGTGTATATATATATATATATATATATATATATATATATATATATATATATATATATATACATACACATACACACCAAGTTTTATATCTTCTGAACAATGAGAAATATGAAACTCTACTGATTGACATTACTAGCTTACCAGAAAGTCAAAAGTTACGAGAGACAGGAAAACAGTATGAGCAACTATAGGCAAAAATGAAAACAAATGAAATATATAGTACTAAAAAAAAACCTGTAAAAAATGGTCCGATCCACGTTTGAATAAAATTTATTGACAATACGACAAAAAAACCACACACTAAAACTTGTAAAATAAAGGCGAAGAAGAATCAATGAAAGCAGGCAAATCTCCAAAAAGCGAATTTATTTCAGTAAGCACTTTCGGCAAGGTTCTTACCCTGCCTTCTTCAGACAAAGACAAACAAATCAATTAAACCACTTTTTAAAAAGAACAATGTATCAATTAACTAGACTTAATTAACTATTTAAAAAGATAGCACACAATTGCAAATATCCATCGTACTTACTACAAAGATACTTCACTAATATAATGAAAAAATAAATAATAAAATATTCACAATATGTGTTTATATTTAAAATATGTCCTCATTTCACTGCATTTATTTTATAAATATTTATTTATTTATTATTAATGTCTTTTATAATAGGCACGAAGCTCAAGAAAATAAATAAATAAATAAAAAGATAAATAAATAAACTTGTCATAATGCTTTGGTAAACAAAGATGTGCTGAACAGCTGAAGAAGAATTAATCTGTTTCCTTATGCCAGAAAATACAACTCTCATGTAAAAAACTTCAAATTAACAAAATATCATAATAAATAATAATGTACGTCTAAACCTAAAAGGAATAATAGTACATGCCAAAATGGCTAATATCTTATTAACAAATATATTTCATCTTTGAAAGGCTAAAAGTTTAAGCATACATTTTATAGATATATTTTCGTTAAGACCTGGATAAAGATGGGCCTTTGTTCTTATTTGCCACATCAATTCATCGACCTCCAGCAATGTTTGCTAGGGTCCCCCTCTAGAATCTTGAGGTCTGTGTTGTAAAATAGTGAACTTAAAATCGTGTCCAGGGTAATCTAAACAATGTTTCACTAAGGCGTTGTTGGTATCCTTTTTAATAATAGCATATGAATGTTCGTAAATACGTTGTCTAAACTTTCTTTCAGTTTTCCCAATATAATAGGCCTTACATTGGGAACATAGTGCCACGTATGTGACACTTCTAGTGTCACAACTATATCTACAGTTGATTTTATAAGTTGTGTTGTTAATACATAGGAGGTGACTGACCAAGATATATTTACATTGAGAACAAGCCCCACATTTAAACATACCTTCATTCCTATTTGACTGTGTTCTTTTTTTGGCCTCCAAAATAGTTTTTAAATTCCGGCCTCTCCTAAAAGTGATCTTAGGACATGTACCAAGAGATTTGGAAAGCTTTTCATCGCCATTTATGATATCCCAATTTTTGTTAAGAATATCTCTAATAAAATGGTGGTCCAATGAAAAGGTACATAAAAACCTAGTTTGGTAGATATTGGTATGCCTGCTGTCAGCGATCCCTTCTTGGTCTGTGAGGCTACCTTGATTGAAACTGGCCTCTAGATATGTTGTCCTTTGGTTGTTCAAAATTGGTGAGAAGTGCCCTGTAGTTCTTTTAAATAGCACTTCTTTTTGAATGTTAAACACCATGTGACTTGGATACCCCCTACTCAAAAACATACCCCTAAGGTTTTCACATTCGGACTCGAAATCTAAATTGTCAGAAATCATTCGAGCCGCCCTTTCCATCTGGCATTTAACTACGGCTCTCTTCTGATGGTAAGGGTGATTGCTAGAAAAATGTAAAAATGTATTTGAGTAGGTGGGTTTTCTATAAATTAAACTTTTATACCTGCCATTGATTTTGTCGTTAATCAACAAAATATCCAAGTAATTTATTAAACTTTCGCTTATCGCATAAGTGAATTCCAAAAAATTGGTTGTTAATGTAATATCCTTAATGAAATCAGGTATAAGTGAAATGTCACCTTTCCAAATACAAAACATGCCATCCTGGTACCGAGTGTACCAGGAGACATTGTTTTGGAACAGTTTATTAGTGAACAAAAAATTATTCTCCCATTGTGCCATGATGGCATTGGTGAAACTGCCGCCACAGGGGGACCCCATGGCCACCCCTGAGTTTGTAAATAAATCTGCCCCTCAAAGGACATGAAATTATTAGTTAAAACAATTTCTAGTAATGTTTCAATCAAGTAAATAGTATTATCATTAGATTTCTTATTGTGTAAAAAATCCCTTATCCACTCCAAACAAGTTTTTTGTGGGATAACAGTGTAGAGGTCCTTTATGTCGATTGTCAAGAAACATGTGTTGTGTTGATATTCTAAATTATTGATGTTTTTTAAAAAGCCCCATGAATCTTTACATATTTGGGGTTCACTTTTTACTAAGGGTTTGAGAATAGTATCTACATACTTGGCACAGCCGTAGGTGATCGACCCATGGCCATCTACAATGGGCCTAAAGGGGGGACTCGAATGATTTCTGACAATTTAGATTTCGAGTCCGAATGTGAAAACCTTAGGGGTATGTTTTTGAGCAGGGGGTATCCAAGTCACATGGTGTTTAACATTCAAAAAGAAGTGCTATTTAAAAGAACTACAGGGCACTTCTCGCCAATTTTGAACAACCAAAGGACAACATATCTAGAGGCCAGTTTCAATCAAGGTAGCCTCACAGACCAAGAAGGGATCGCTGACAGCAGGCATACCAATATCTACCAAACTAGGTTTTTATGTACCTTTTCATTGGACCACCATTTTATTAGAGGTATTCTTAACAAAAATTGGGATATCATAAATGGCGATGAAAAGCTTTCCAAATCTCTTGGTACATGTCCTAAGATCACTTTTAGGAGAGGCCGGAATTTAAAAACTATTTTGGAGGCCTAAAAAAGAACACAGTCAAATATGAATGTAGGTATGTTTAAATGTGGGGCTTGTTCTCAATGTAAATATATCTTGGTCAGTCACCTCCTATGTATTAATGACACAACTTATAAAATCAACTGTAGATATAGTTGTGACACTAGAAGTGTCACATACGTGGCACTATGTTCCCAATGTAAGGCCTATTATATTGGTAAGACTGAAAGAAAGTTTAGACAACGTATTTACGAACATTCATATGCTATTATTAAAAAGGACACCAACAACGCCTTAGCGAAACATTGTTTAGATTACCCTGGACACGATTTTAAGTTCGCTATTTTACAACACAGACCTCAAGATTCTAGAGGGGGACCTTGGCAAACATTGCTGGAGGTCGATGAATTGATGTGGCAAATAAGAACAAAGGCCCATCTTTATCCAGGTCTTAACGAAAATATATCTATAAAATGTATGCTTAAACTTTTAGCCTTTCAAAGATGAAATATATTTGTTAATAAGATATTAGCCATTTAGGCATGTACTATTATTCCTTTTAGGTTTAGACGTACATTATTATTTATTATGATATTTTGTTAATTTGAAGTTTTTTACATGAGAGGTGTATTTTCTGGAGTAAGGAAACAGATTAATTCTTGTTCAGCTGTTCAGCACATCTTTGTTTACCAAAGCGTTATGACAAGTTTATTTATTTATTTATCTTTTTATTTATTTATTTATTTTCTTGAGCTTCGTGCCTTTTATAAAAGACATTAATAATAAATAAATAAATATTTATAAAATAAATGCATTGAAATGAGGACATATTTTAAATATAAACACATATTGTGAATATTTTATTATTTATTTTTTCATTATATTAGTGAAGTATCTTTGTAGTAAGTACGATGGATATTTGTAATTGTGTGCTATCTTTTTTAAATAGTTAATTAAGTCTAGTTAATTGATACATTGTTCTTTTTAAAAAGTGGTTTAATTGATTTGTTTGTGTTTGTCTGAAGAAGGCAGGGTAAGAACCTTGCCGAAAGCGCTTACTGAAATAAATTCGCTTTTTGGAGATTTGCCGGCTTTCATTAATTAAAAATAACATATTAAGCGCTTTCATCTCTGCTAAGGAGACTTCGTCAGAATACAGTACTGTATTCTGATGAAGTCTTCTTAGCAGAGATGAAAGCGCTTAATACATTATTTTTAATTCTGTATTCTGATGTCTCCTTAGCAGAGATGAAAGTGCTTAATACATTATTTTTAATTATTTTTGTATGTCAATACATTTTATTCAGACGTGGATCGGGCCGTTTTTACAGTTTTTTTGTTTTACAACTATAGACAAAGCTATAAGAATATGCTTTTTCTACGGTAGTATCCCCTCCCTCCCCACACTTAGTGCCAGACACACAGAATGTAACATAACTGACGGATCAGACTGATTACTTCAGATATTTCAGATAAGTGAAAAAACAGCTTTTTCAAGTGTGACCATAAGTTTACATAAGTAAATATATAAGAAGCAGGGACATTCTCTGAATTCAGGGGCAGTTGGAGCACATAATGTTCTTACCGAACATTTAAAATTCAATCCTATGAAAAGCCATATACAAACAATGTACTGTATGTAGAACACAATACCAGACGGTTTTAAGTGTTCAGAAAGAACATTATAACAGCTACAGACAATTTAAGGAACACTATAAGAATTGGGGACTGTTGACAGATATTACTTTACCTTTCTGGTGTTGTCTAGCTGTGGATGACCTGACTAAAGGTCACCATGACTTACTGCTGTTCCTCTGAAATCTAAAAGTGATTGTTGCCTCTGCTCCTACCCTGGGATAATCACTGTAGAATACCCACAGTGAGTGATTTAGTTAAACAAACCAAAACATAATAGTAATAAATAAACTAAGAACACATCACTTGGCTTGTTGTGGATACCAGCTTGAAAAAGCCCTGTGACTGCCTTTTCTGCACCGCACCTCCACCTGTGCAGTCAGTTACAGATCTTTGGGGCAGTGTCCATGCATGATGATATAAAAAGAGGTCTCAGATTTCCATGTAGGATGTTTTTGCTCTTACTTTCTGTTTTCCTTAAAGGGACATAAAAATTTGTATGTTATGCAAAAACAAATGTATTTATTTAGAGAATATTTGTGCCCTAGGCAAGTCAGTGCCTGGGGCTATTGTCCCTGTTGCCCCGCACTTGCTTTGCTACTGCATTTTAGATCTCACAACTCTGAAGAGCTATTTCAAGGGCAGAACGTTTAAAATGAGAGCTTTATTCCCATTTCTCTAAACACTTGGATGAGTACAATTAGCATGATTTTATATATTTTCATTTATCTGTTTGTTCCACCCACAGGAATTATAGTGGATATGGTAGATACATCTTTTTATTTACCAATATATGCCTCCCACATGAATTATCTTCAGTTCAAAATGAAGCAAAGACCAGTTCACAGCTGTTCCATGTGGACTGGCAGTCACACCAAATGGCTTTTATAAAGTATTTAGGCTTTTGCTTAAACATTGTTAAGAGCACAAAGAATCAACATATTGCCTTACCTAGGTGGTCAGTTACGGCAAATTCACAAACAGTTTTATAAAACTGGCACATAGAATAGGGATTTCTCACTGAGCAAACCATATCATATTAATATGGATCATAGGAAGTTACTAGGCTAATGGCCCTAGAGCCCTTACAAGCCTAACCAATTTCTGCCCTTGTTTCCACAATCAGCACCTAGTACCCCTGTCCAAGAGAGACACAGGTGGAACCCCAGGGTGAATTTACAGTTACTCATCCAATCATCCAGACTGCACTTGAAATAACCTCTGGGAGACAAATCTGTCCCTCCAGCAGGTTATGTTAATGTCACATACCAGGTTAAGGTCTTTAGAGAGAGTAACCTGTGAGCCATTGGACTTACGGATATGCAGCATGTCCAATAAAAAAAGAGTCAGAGACTGCCTTATATGTAAGGCAGAGATCGCCTCTGAGTAGTCTGTATGAAATGGAGTAAAGTGACAGTGATTTCAGCTGATCCACATAGGACAGATGCTGAAGTCCTTGAATTCTCCTTGTGAAGAACTTTTGTGGTCTGTCCAATTGCTGCAGGTGCTTGGAAAGGTACATACCAAAATGGGCATTGTACCCAATTATTGGCCTGATGAAGGAAGTGTACAGAGAGGTTATAACTTCTTTTTTTCTGGAGGCAATACCCTTACTTATGGGATGAGCAATATAGAATGTCCTTCTTACCACTGTGGAGACATGATAATCAAAGATAAGGTTGTTGTCAACCTGTGTGCTCAGGTCTCTTACCACTGAGTGAGTGCTTAGGGTGTTTCTATTGATGCGGTAGTTAGCCGGAACATCATCCTTACCAAAAGGGATGATGATACTTTTTTTTGCATTGAGTTTAAGGCTGTGAAAGGCACTATTGCTTAAAATATGTAGAGACATCTTAGTTCTATACCACATTCCAAAATAAGGTGATCCTGTTGAATCCAGAACATTATGGTACAGGAGCACAAATCCATGACAAACATAGCTTTTGCCTTTACACTGATGAAAAAAACTTCAGCTGTGCCCTAAAATTAAAAAAAAGAGTAATAGCCAAATTAAGTAAATATTTCTTGAGTCTGTGATGGTGGATCCCTGTCATTTGATTGAGGTTTCAAAACTCCAAAGACCATATGGCTGAGACCATATGTTTGAAGTTTTGAAACTTTGAAATAAAAATAAAAACAGTAAAATAAAATAAAACAACATACCTGTACATTTTTGTAGGGGACAAGCCCCCAATGCACCACCCACACCCCCTGCTACTTAAATATACCAGCCTCAAGATCAGACTACAGTGAGGAAAACGCAAATCCTCAGTCCTGCCCTGTACAGCAATCTCAATATAAATTCTTTAAAGTTTTGTCACTTCGATCAACTGATAGGGATCCATGATGGCATACTCTTATTACAAAAAAAAAAACTTACAAGGATAATTAGGAAATGTTTTGATTATACTTTATACAAATTGTTATTGGAGGACTGAACAGATAAAAATTATGGAATTTTTAAAGGTACCTCATTCTATCATTCCCATTCTGTTTGGAATTCTGAAAGTACATAAAGACATGTTTGATCCACCTTTTATCCCATAATAGCAGTAGGTGATTCTAAATTGGAATATTTAGGCAGATTTATTGGTAATAAATTAAAGAGCATCTTGGAATTATTTCCTCAAGTGCTGAATGACTCTTGACACTTTTTAGATATTATGAGAGATAGCTGGTTACTTCTGATATTAAATCAAATGACAAAGATCACCAATGGCTCTGGTAAATCCACATCACATCTAGGAATCCTGTGCGTCACAAAAAGTGTGTTAAGGTAGATGACCTATTTCACTTCATTGTTATTTCTGAAGGTTGTAAAATAAAATCACTTAAATGTTACAGTATTAAGTAACAGTAATAAACAGTCCAAAACGTCAGATGTTAATTCCTCTTCTATGAAACATACTGAAGAAACAAACACAAACAGGCTTAGTCAAAAGAATAACAGCTTTAATTTATGATAAGTGCTTTTGTCTACCAACTGGACTTTTAAAGATCTTTATACTGTTGTACCACTCTTGGTGGGCATGACATGGTTCAGAGAGGCTTTAATACTATGTGATAAGTTTAAGTGTTGAATAACAGAGCTGTGATGAAGCTGTTCGTGCAACATGTGCCCCTGTTTTCACAAAGTTTGTATTATGGGGGATAGCAGTTTGTATTTAGATCTAAATTTGAAGACCATCATGATAAATATTTATTACTTGAATGATATGTTATTGGGCAAAATGATTAGAACTTCAAAATTACAACTGATTATGGATATATTGTGAAATAAATCCGTTTAAAACATCTGTTAATCAATACATGCTATCCAATGGTACTTTTAAATTAGATCAGTTAGGGAGTTATGGGTAACAGTTTTATTACATTTCAAGGTATTTTATTAAAACCATTGGTTAAGAGCTCTTCTAAGGAAGGGTGCAATAATAATTTTGGGAAGACTATGATATCCTATAATATCAAACCATGGTGCGGATACTAATAATATACAAAGTATTATTATTATTACAGATTAGAAAATTGTGTTTAATAATTAAGAACTGGTGGTTTAATCTAGTAACAGACCTTTGCTTATGTGTAATGCTAAAAACAACATGAAATCTATTTTAAGTTACAAGAATGGGTACTTTGAGGAAGTGTGGATGGTGTAAGTGGTGCTGGTTTATTCACAAATGTCCCAATGTTACAGTTAGTCAGTAAGATAGGGTTATTTCTTGTCCTGGTTTTTATAATTGTGCTCCTGCAGGAATTATTTACTTAGCTAAATATCTTTCATATTGTGTGATGCTTGTGGGTAAAATGTAACCTTGGTTGCAAGCCAGGATATATAAACATTAATATGCCATTTCAAAACATAATATTAATATACTGTATAAGCATTCACTATACTGTAAAAATTAAAAATAAATTTATCTTTTTTATTTTGGAGAAGGTAATGAAAATTTCAGAAGAGGTAATTGGAAAATATTCTGGACGTTAGTGAATTCACACAGCAGATTAGATTAAATTCTCATGTTACAACTAGGTTGAATGACTTCATATCTGATAGTAGTGCTTTAAAACTGAGAGCAAAGAAACTTTAGTGTTTAATTATGTAATTAATTTATGTTGTCACATGATCTGTTTGGGTATTTATGTGAATTCTGGTTCATTCTTTCTGAGGAAGTCTAGGTTTAGTGGACAAAAGTTCTTAATAAATTTTGTATCTTGGAAGATGTTGGTTTTATTGTTTTTTTGTAAATTTAGAAAATATTAAAGACTTCATTACAACTGTTTCTTTGCTGGGAATAGAGAAGTATCACTATAACTTTACATTCGTATAAAGAAAAGTTGTCCTGCTTTCTCTGACACTTATATTAACTTTGAGTTCCAGGCAGTCAGGCCTTTGTTACTGTGTTTGTGCAGAACAGTAGGAGACTGAATTCTTATCAACTGAGCATAGCAGAATTTTGGAAATGTATGTTCCATGGCAAATATATAAGAATCAGTATTCCTTTTTATTTCATTGTGAGGGAAGTGGAAAGAAAGACTGACAAAATGAAAAGAGAGATGGAGTAGCATGATATTCATTAAATACATTCCACATAATTATAAAAGTATGGCAGTAACCATTTGAAATGTCAGGACCTGCTAGAGTGAGTTCCAAAACACAGAGACTGAATGGCCAGAAAAACATGGACTTACATATACCAAGCCTGAGATGGCCATTTCCCAGAATATTCCCCTTTCTCTGGGGTACGTTGATATCAGAGTTGGTATATATACGTTTGTGGGGTATAGAAGGTGCAGAGATATTGCCTCCCTGCAAAAAAAGACATTTAAAGGAGAAGTACAATTTTCGAGATTCACTCTGCTCCTGAGTTTTTTTTTTCAGTATGTTGGCAATCGGCATTATGAGTGACAATGGGGAGCCAAGCAGCAAAACAACTGAAATTTAAAATTGTAAAATTGACTGCAAAATGTTTTGATTATACTTCCCAACATGGGGTGAGGGCTCTCTCTTCCCATAACTCTAAAACTTATGTATATTAACTGTGAGATCTCTGTGCGTCAGGGCAAGGAGAAATCCCTGAGACTTTCAAACTTCAGCTTTAAGTACACATTACAGTAGTTGCACATTAGTAACCACACTTATAAGTGAAAATCACTAATATCTTCTATGTTTTATTTTATGTATTTATTTGACATTTACTTAAGGGAAAAGTCTGAATGGTCAATAACCCCTTTTAGTTGGAGGCTAAGTGAGAAAGGCTCTGCAATTAAGTTTTCCAGCCAGGAAAAAAACACATCATAAATGCATAAGAAAACAATATTTATATACAATGTATGTACATAAGATACGAGTACAATGAATTGAAATCTGCTAGTTATACTTGCTGCAAGTGGGGTACAACAAACCACATATATTGGAAGAAAAAATGTAATAAGGAAACTAGAGCAAAAAAAATCATGATTGTTTCATTAATGCACATTTTTAAATGCAAATGTATTCTTATGCCTTGTGTAGGAAGTAAGTTAAAGATGGCATAAGATGTTTTGTAGAAAAAGGGAGGCAAGAGAAAAAGAACAGAAGGCTAGGAAGTTTGTTTGTTAGTAAGGGAAGTCTAAAATACTGAGATACAGGGAGAGGATATTAAGACTCTCCCATGAGGAGTTAGGAGAGGATATTAAGACCCTCCCATGAGGAGTAAGGCTATCTTTAAGTAATGGATTCTTCATGCATTTGTAAGTCTAGGGTAACAAGGAGATGTGCACCCTCTTCAACTGACTATTTTCACATGTCATAGGAATGTCTACACAAACAACTTACACTGAAAGGAGAGACCAGTCTATAAACGGAATGGCATTAAGGAAAATGAAGTCAGGGAAAGCAGCAGGCTCAGATGCAGGGTTATTTAGGGGAGAATGGCTACTAAGGGTATTTATAGCGGCATGGAAAGAAAGATGTGTTATTGATGACTGGACAATAAATATTCTAGTGCTAGTATATAAAAAGAAATTGTGGGGAGAATGGAGGCATCAGACTCCTGTCACACTGCATGAAAACGATTGAGAGAATGATTGAAAAATGAATACACAGTGGTATAAAGTAAGATGGGAGATGAGCAGTTTGGATCCAGATCAGTATGCAGCACAGCAGATGTGATGGTTGCAGTGAGGCAGATAGTGGAGAAGAAGCTAGAGATGAAGAAAGAGTCCAAGTGGAGATTCTTAGATTTGAGGAAAGCATATGACAAGGCCCAACAAAATCTGATTTTGGCAGTCCTACAGTAGTTAAAAGGCCGAAAAACATTGGTAGGAGGAAATGTACAAGGCTCCAATGACACAAGTACAGAGTGTTCAGACTCACAGAAGGGTTACCAGTGGGAGTGGTCATGCATCAGGTTTTAGCTGTGAGCCCACTGCTGTTTATAGTAGTAGTGGACTACACTAACAAACAGACTGGAGGGACAGATCAACAAACTTGCTGAATGCAGACAGTGTAGCATTACAAGTAGACTATGAACATTAACTTTAGCAAATAATAGGAGGAATGCAAATCAGAACTGAATGCCAGTGAGATGAAACCGAGTACAGAAAAGGCATTTGTCATTGCAGCAAATGAGGGAAATTAGAAGAAGCTGAAAAATGAGCTAGAAGGGAAAATAATGGCCCAGCTTAACAGTTTCAAGTATCTGGGGAGGGATGTTGAGGAAAAGAGAAGTCTTACTGAGGCGGTTAAAGCTAGAATCAGAGGTGCTGCAGCCAATTAGAAAATACTGTCGGGGCGATGTGTGACAGACAAATGCCAGTGGTATGAGCAGTACTTCTGTATGGTACAGAAACTTGGGAAGTGAAGGGAAGAGCAGTTGAGGGAGCCAGAGGTGATGGAGATAAAGTACCTGAGAGGGGAGGTAGGATGACACCATGGGACAGAAGAAGAACTGACAACATCAGAGCAAAAGCCACACCAGCTGCAATTGGAGAAGGTCAAGGAGAAGAGATTATGGTGGTTTGGGCACTTGTGCAATAAAGCAGATTATTTGGAGAAGGAGATTTTGAATAGACAGGAAGAAGGCAAGAGTAAACAAGGATGTCCAGCAGAAAGATTTTTGAGAGAAGACTTGTGACTGTCAAGCATGACTGTCAAAGAAGGTAGGACAGCAGTACTGAATCAGAAGAGGTGGTGACAACTGATGCCACCCCTCAACCCCATATAGTAAATGGGAAAGGGGGCTTGATGATAATGACTGTGGGAATATTTGAAGCTAAAAGACAGACATAAAACAAAAGCCAAAGAAGTCATTTCCCAGTTGCAAGATGCAGCTTTTTGATTACTAGGAATTAATAAAAGTGAAAGGTTATACAATCAACAGGGTAATTACGGACAGGGCAGGTTACAACAGTGATGTTAGCTGTCATATTTAAATCCTGGAAATAAAAATAAATATATATTTTAACAGAAGCAAATATAATAGAAATAATAAATGCTAATACTGGTGCATCTTTTTACACTGCTTAGAATAAGTATTCATTAAGATGTATGTTTGGGCTTCAACAATGCTAGAATATTTACTGATTTGCCTTTACTTGTTTTATTATTGGTACGCATTTTATGTTAAATGCAGTGGTGGCTGGTGACTTCAAATCAAAGGGGGGCTGCAGAAGACAGCTGAATGAGTGTGGCCAATGAGAAGGGGTGTGGCCAACTAGAAAGGGGAGGAGCTATGCTCAAAACCACAAAACTGGAACTTTAATTAAATACACTGCTCTGGGTGCCAAACCGTCATTATGAGAGTCCAATCAAGACAAAAGGAAGTGTAGAAGAAAAAATATTTCAATGCATTGGCTGCATGACAGCTTACATAATATATAGATGGAAACAAAAAGGTTGTAAGGTATGAAAAAATAAATTACTTTTTAAATGCATTACTGGAATGCCAGTCAAAATCAAGTATAAGAAAAACAAGCATCACTCAACTCAAACCACTTATCCTTGCATTGCAGTTCTAATTATAATTTATATTCAGCTTTATAAAAGTACCAAGTAACATGCTGAAAGTAGCAATCTCTGTGATACCCCCACTTGTAAAAATGTTTCTTATCCAAAAGAGACTTGCTGCCTGACAACTATCTACTTTTTATATGGGGAAAACATGATCAAAGTAAAAAATGAACAGCAAACAAGAAACAAGCTCAAGATAAATTGCTTAAAGGATTACTGCACAGGTTATGGACCACACATGATATATTGGCATTCTGTTTAGTTTACGGGTAAAGCCTGCAAAAATGACTGCAAGTCAACCTTGTCATCACAATGAACAAAACATGCTGGAGGGATAGGTTCCTGACCCAGAGACTCCCCATACTCTGGAATAGACTGCCCATACATGTCAAGCAGAGCAACTCCTTGGCCCTCTTCAAAAGGAACCTTGACAATTGGATGGGAGATAGGAAATTCAGCCTGGTGATCACATCAGTCACCCTGCTAGACAGGGGTCCAGGGAAATAAATATTGTGGGAAGAAATATCCAGGGAATTGTTATGGCTAGGCTTGTATAGGCCCTAGGGCCAATAGCCTAGTACCAACCTATGAATCTATAAGGTAATGAGTGTTTTAAAATACTATAATCCTGTCCTTTATTGCAAATAATGTCATATGCTTTTCAATACACAAGGCTTATAAGTTATCTAGTTATGTAAGTATTCTCTGCATGGCATTAACAAAAAGGCTTCCAATGTTGGAATTTCTTTAACATTATGCTTATTAAAGCTTACTTGCATCTTACAATCTTACCTGATGGTCATTAAAGCATTGCTATTTAAACACAGAGCAACAGGCACTCTCTGAACAACAAGAAGCATAAATCAACTGTATAAAAATATGACAGAAAACCAGAACATTCTGCAAAATCAAGGCCAGATGAAAAGCCACTGTAGTACTTGGGTCTGCCTTGGATGGGGGAATAATATGCACACTTACACTGCATAACTGCTCCTTGCCTTGCTTGGACACATCCAGAGTCACTACATGGGGGAGTGGGGTTCAACAAGTATGTCACAATTTGAAATGTCTCTGGCTGACTGTAATGGCTCTGACATATTTGTCATACCTCTAAACCTCAGAGCAAGAAATCTGGACAAAGCCATACATAGAAGTGGGACAAAGGCCCCAAAATATGGAAAATATTTAAATATTGCTCTTATAAACTTAGAAAGATAATAGAATAGAAGGTCTTGCATTAGTATGAATTTTCTGAAGGGTATGAAATCTGAAACTCAAATGTCTGTCATTATTTTCTAACCAGTGATTTGCCACTAATTTGTCAGAAAACCACAATTTTATGAAAAATTGACCAAAAATGTGATGCAAAAATATAAAATAGCCACACAATACAGCTGGGAACCTATCAAAGAAGGGATGCTTTTTTAAATATCAGTACTGTTAACTTGAACAGCTGACAAAACACATGAATCTGTGTGCATTTCTGAAATAAAAGTAATCTATAACTCTGATTATTACAATTATTTATTAATTGTAAACTTTCCATGTTTTCTTCCAAAATTACCATTTTGCAGAGTGATTATTAGAGGGAGGGTAACATTTTGAGCCAAAATCTGGGACAGTTGAGAGGTTTGGATATGCCTAATTCTATAAAGCAATTTACCTGCACGTACCTCTCAACCTGTTAATGCAGGAAATCTGGACAAGGCCAAATATATTGGGGGAACATACAAACAGTACTACAATTGCTCTTGTATAAACTTAGTTGATAGAATAAAGCACAAATCTATTAATTCTGTGAAAATCTAGATAGTTGAGAGGTATAGCTCAGCCGGGGCTGAGTTTGCCGCCTTTCCCCCTCACAAAATTGTGGTCAAATGGAGCCCTCCTCCCTGTAGTCATTCCAATGTCCCATTACTTGGCTATTTACCATAAACACTGTAAATGTGCATACTGCTTTACTTCTATAATGATTTGTATTTCAATTGAATGTTTTATTTTGCATTTTACAGCACAACCACTAAGACATCTGCTAAACAAAGCAATGCAGTCTCACAATGAAAATAGACGTAGCATTAAAACTTCTCTGCCCTTAAAACTCACATTCATTGATACAGCATTGAAACCCACATTCAAAGAAAATACATTTGGCTAGTATAAAGCTTAACTTTGGGCTGTTTTCAAATGATAGGCCCCTTGCACACAAAACATACATTTGTTGTGTGATACATATTCCTGATTGTATTAAATTATATTCCTTGTATAATACAATACAGTTGTTAGAGGGTGTTTTAAATTTATAGTTTTGAACATTTTTCCAGTAAACAATGAAGCAAAATGCATGCACCAATAATGACAAAACTGCCCAATTGGCAAATTATTGGTGAGTCATTAAAGACTGAAGTCAGAAAATAATAATAGACATTTGAGTTACAGAATTCATACCTTTCAGATTGTTAATGCTATAGCAAAACCTGCTGTATCAACTTGCTAAATTTGTAAGATCAATATTTAAAACTGGTTCCTATTTTTTGCCAAAGTCCTTTGCCCCCCCCCATTATTTATTGCTTTGTCCAGATTTCTTGAGAAGTTCCTTTATTTGTACACAAACGTCATCAAGCAAGTGCTACACTGACAAAGGGTTATATAGGATATACATTCACCTCGGTTAATTGGCTCACTTGCTTTTTGTCACTTTAGTTACTATTCTTGATTGAAAGTGTTTTCCTCTTTCATTCAAAACTGATTTCAGATTATTAGAGAAACTGTGAGAAGTGCAACACGTTTGTTTTAGGTTTTCCTAAATAATGGAGAGTGGTACTGATTTCAGCTGTATTTTACTAGAGACAGTGCACCCTCCATTTCTGGACCATTTAGAGAACACGAAAAATACATCTTAAGGCACACATCTCTGTTTTACTCTGGGCAGGTTGTGTTACGTCACAATTATCCAAATGAAGAGTATGATTTTTCCAAGCACCTGCACAGATGCAAGGTAGTTGTTTCATCTACTGGTAGAACGTTGCGTTTTTATGATTTAACAAAAGTTAAACAGAAGCAAGCATACCTCTCAACTATCCAGGTTTTCAAAGAATATCCATATTTTTGCCTCATAAGAAGCTCTTCTAGCATACAAGAAGGCTCCATGCATGTCATTCAGTCAAATCACACAAGGGAACCACAAGTTACACGTTAAAATGTCACATCACATTAAGAGTTTGCAGCGTCACAAATTAGAAATAGTATTAATTTAAGCAGAGCCACTTCCACCTGAGGTGGTAACCCTTCTACAAATTTACAGTCTGTTTTCCAGGAAATTGGATGACTATTTGATAGGTCGGGAAGGGACTAGCTGGCAACGACTAAAATAATGTGCCCCCATGTAGTACTTGGTCATTTTAGCAGGTTTGCAGATTTAGCCTGGGGCACACTGAGTAGTGTGACTTCCCTAGTGGAGACTGGGGATAGGGGCACACTGAGTAGTGTGACGTCCCTAGTGCAGACTGGGGATAGGGGCACACTGAGTAGTGTGATGTCCCTAGTGGAGACTGGGGAAAACATCACTTTTATTTCAGAGGAAGTGCAGAGCTGCCTGAAAGGATACACCCATTACAGAGTTGAGGGGATGCCCTTCGCTACAGCCCATTGCATTTCCCCTCCACAGGCATTCGCTAGGTGTAAGATGGAGATAGGTCAGCATGAAAAAAAATGTCAAACAGCTCCTGATGGCTGTCTTAATGATGGCTCCTCCCTGCTGAAACTTGCCCAGGTTTTAAGGAATGAAAATGTCAAACAGCTCCTGATGGCTGTCTTAATGATGGCTCCTCCCTGCTGAAACTAGTCCAGGTATTAAGGCATGAATGGGCTAATTGGCCAGGAGGAAGCTGATAACTAACAAACAACGGGGAAAAGTGAAGAATAAAAAAACTTCTTGCAGTAAACACAAAAAATATGCATGCATGTCCCCAAAAATAGCATCACCCCCCCTAAAAATAAAATGCATTCATGCTAAAATGAAAAATGTTAGAATGAAAGAGCTAAACAAAACATAAGCCACAACTAACCAACAGGAAAAATCCAAACTAACTAAACATTTGCTATAAAACTAGCAAATTCTAACCAACTCTACTAAAAGTCATAAAAAGTGAAGCAGTAATGCACCAAAACTATTAAAAATTATCTCAGAAATGGTGCAGAAAACATTCATGAGCTACTCCACTCATTAAATCCTAAGCAAATTAATAAATACTTTGGTCAGCGTAGGCCACTGAAATCAGTAGGAAACACTACTTTAAAATAGAAAAAAACACAGAAAAAAATGCATAAATGGATTATATATGGAGTGGTATGCATGATAACATAAATGGATTATATATGGAGTGGTATGCAGGATGTATGAAATATGTTATGTTGTAGTAGCCTGGCTCCATGGTAAAGAAGGCTGGAGCCCTGACAATGACTGAGGTGACCAAGGTTCAGTTATCAGCCCGAGCACTGGAGGAGCCAGGCAGAAAAGGGGAGAAGTGAAGGGGCATCACTTGCTCACTCACCCCCTTGGGGAATGGAAGGGTTTGTGTGTACTCAGAAGGACACAGGGTAGTATGAGCTCCCTCATGGAGAATAGAAAGGTCACTGCTCATGCCCTTGGATGAGAGACAGAATTCCTCACCATGTGAGTGAGTGAGTGTGTGTGTGTATGTGTGTGTGTGTGTGTGTGTGTGTGTGTGTGTGTGTGTGTGTGTGTGTGTGTGTGTGTGTGTGTGTGTGTGTGTGTGTGTGTGTGTGTGTGTGTGTGTGTGTGTGTGTGTGTGTGTGTGTGTGTGTGTGTGTGTGTGTGTGTGTGTGTGTGTGTGTGTGTGTGTGTGTGTGTGTGTGCAGGTAGGGCTGGGGAGAGAATGAAAAAAGGTTCAAACCACCCCTATTGGCTGCCACATTGATGACCCCTCTCAGCTGGTTGTAGGTCAGAGATAGCAATGAATGGGTTAATAGACAGAGAGAGGGTCTGATGGTCAGTTGACAATGGGGGAAAAACTGCAAAATAAAAAAAAGGCTATACTGTAGTAATAGGCATCTCAGTTCATGAGGCCTGGTTTCACCAATCACAGAAAATATTAGGGATACGAAGGCTAATAAGAAACAAACAAAATCACTAAACATGTGAAGGGCAAAATGCAGAAAATGCTAAGATCACAAATAGTGAGAAATGCAAATTAAGAAAGCAAAACTAAAATATTGTACTCCAAACAGCTGAAATACAAATCTTAAAGGCAAAACAAATCTTGAATTATATGATGTGTCTATAGCTGCAATGCTGCGAAATCTGCAGAAAGCTTTCAAGGACAACAGAGGATGGAAAGCGCTGTCCCCAACCCAGCCAGTTTGAGTAGCACAAGGACACTCAAGTACATACCACCACCAAGAAGAAAAGAAACTCTCTGTACTCTACTTCTTGTTCTTCTTTTTCAGCTGTAACGTCCAGCGCAGCGAACGAAATAGGCCGCCAAGTTCCCAACCCAGAAATCAAGACTCATTCAGTCCACAACCGAAACTGGCTGCAACTGTTTGCTTCTCGCTCTTTTCCCAGTGCATAAAGCCCGGGAAGAGAGTGACAACCAATCAGCAGCCATTTAGCCCAAGTACGTCATGTACGTGCCTGCGGACGTGGCAGTCCGAACCCCTTCCAATTCTATGCGGTTCCAAACCACATAGACTGCTGGGCATCACACTGATGCCTCAATTCACTATCTGGACTGCAGCAGAAAGAGAGAAAAAAAAACGTCTTTTTTTAAAACCGGCCGCCGCAACCCAGAATTCGAAAGTGGTCAAAGTGCGCATTTTCCTCGTACTCGCAGAGTCAGTCGGCATAAAGCAGAGAAAGACGAGTCAAGTAAAGACACTGAGAGACAGTAAAAAAAATTAAATAACTAAACTAAAAAGCTTTTTTCTTGCTGAGGGGGCTGCAGTCCGGCAGTCCGATGCCACGAGCCACCCCTGGTTAAATGTATGGTTAACTAATAAAGTTGCTTTAAAAAAGTCAGTAAAAATGTGCATACAGAGGACTTCCAAGACGGCTGCACACTGAACAACAACTTAATTTCAGATCTCCCAGTGTGAAAACAGAAACTGAGAAAAGGGAACTAGTGAAATTCATTTACTGGCTAATAAGTACACTGGCTGTCAGCAAAGAGGACATTTGGAGAACCTGAAAGAAAATAAGCTGGAAAAGGTGAACTGAAAACACTACCTGGGATGTATCCTGCAGCTCTTCAACAAAACACGGTGGAAGCTCCAGCCTTAGTACAAGATATGCCTTCCAGTAATTTAGATTAAGAAAATGTAAATCAAATGTATTCAGAAGTGATTAAAACAAATGAAACATCAACTCAAATAACAAAAGGCTGGAAAAATTAGAAGAAGCTTTAACTAGCTGTTCAGATGCATTGATACAACTGCAAAAATCAGAGGCTGAAATGAAGAAAAGGATGGCTGAGTGTGGGGCCCCTCAAGAAGAGCTGTTTGAAAAAAATCATAGAGTGTGAAGACAAACTGAGCAGAGAAAACCTGAGATTTTCTGCTGTACCAGAAAAACTTGAAGAAACAGACTACATTAATTTTATGAAAGCACAAATTAGCAACTGGGCTTGTGCTGCACAGCAAAGTTTATTAATTGAAAGGACACTAAGTGTATGCTCCAAAGCTTACCATGAGAAAGCAGTGAAGACCTAGATTAATAAAGATACAATCATCCCAGAAGAGAGAGAGATTATCCTGACAAATCTGTGGCAAAAGGAAAAGTATTAAAAACTGGAGACAGCAGAGTGTTTGTAGAAAATGATTATTCACTGTACACCAGGCAGGAAAGAAGCAAATTTATCCCAGCAATCAGAGAATGTTGAGAGGCAGGTGTGAGATTCAAGCTTCAATATCCAGATGTCTTCAGACTGTTTTCCTGGAGGATCAAAGACATTTTTTTGGATGCAGAACAGACTAAAGAGAAAGTTTTTACAACAATTGCAAAAGAAAAAAATTATCGTTAACTATGAATGCTTTACAGAGCCAAATCCTTTCTCTGTTTTTGCAACTAAAAACTACACTTGCCACTCTTCATCTCCTGTCCGCACGTCTTCATGGCACCCCATCCTAACTAACCTAAAGGCGTCACATAAAATCAAAAGTTGGACAATGCTGTAACAAAGTTGCTAACTTTTGAGAAAGTACCCCTTCAGAATCCATCACTGTATAGCACTAAAAAGCCTAAATTGGTTAGAACTATCCCATCAACTAACATATGCACATTTTCTTGCCATCTGTAAAATTATCCAGCATCCATCTGCTTGTACAAAATAACATTCTAGACAGCTATATGTCCAGGCAGTCATTATGCTCCAATGACCAAATCTCCTGTCTGTCCACAAACCTATCAAATCTGCTGGGCATTGTCTATAGTCGTACCACATTGCTAAGGCCTGGAATTCTACCCTTACCTGTATCCATCAGGTCAGTACCGTCCCTCCCATCCTTCAAAACCAGTCTGAAAGACTTCCTAGCTAAAGGCTGTCTCTTTTCTTGCTCAACACCAGGTTAAACTTTATCCCTAAATATGAGAAAATACTTATTCATACCTTACACCGTACTCTCCCTTCTTCACTCACTTCCTTACTTCTGTCAATTGCTGTCCCCTAGCTTTCTCTCTAAATATACCATAAGCCTGCTTTTCTATCATTTCATATTGCAATTCCTGTTTGTATTATAGTAACGTAGCTTTAATTTCTCTATAAACTATCTAAAATTTCTATAAATATTAAATGATTGTCATATAATTTGTATCGGCACTTAACCAGTATTTTAATATGTCTAATTTGGTATAATTATTTAAACTGCAAATGCTTTTTGTATTATTTTTGAAGACTGTAAAATTATTGTTAAAATATTTTGTAATACTTTGGAGCTTTCCTTTCCAGGCCTCCACTGAAAAATGGGTGCCTACCCAGTGGGACCTTCTCAGTAATCAAATTTCAATAAATAAATAATGCATAAAACAAAAATTAAGACAGTGAGCAGAATGGGTTTCTTCTTATTCTTCTTACAATAAAGCTTATATAGATACTTTGCCAGAGATACATTATCCATTGTTCCACAGGAGGTGACTAGAAGAATCAAGACTACTTTGGACTTGAACCAGAGTCTGGTGTTGGTAGATGAAGATAAGGACGAAGACCAGTAACACTGGCATTAATGAATAAATGGGAGACAATAAAAAGTCAACCACATTTGTAAACTATGTCTTTCAAGAAAAAAAGGCTGAGAAAGACTGGAATTTTGTTGGCTTTGTTAAACTTGTTGATGGCCTGTAAAGCATATTCCCCACTTTATATCACTAATGTTTAGAAGGACACTAAAATGTCTGTAAATAAAAACATTTTTTATTCTTATTAGTATTTGTATAAAACATTTCATGATATATAAACTGCATGTTATATTCTAAAACAGTTTTGTATAGAGTGTAGTCAGGGGTATTTTAACTGTGGGGATTCTTTCATTGACTTTTGTAATGGTTAAATATATTAAAGTAAACAAGTACTTTCTCTTAGTTGTAAGCTATATAGGCTTTCCACTATAACAAGACAACAAAGGCAGGACAGAAGCAAGTTTAAATTAGAATAATGTATGGTCTAGTGCTGCTGGTGTAGGGGTGGGGTATAGAAGTGTACCGATTGTATTATATGCACAATTCAGATAATTTCCCTTGTTTACAAGGGTGAATGTCTAGATTAATTTCATTGGCTTAAACTATAGACAAGTTTTTTTTCTAATTAAGTAGGCTTGAAAAATAAGACAAAATGATGAAAGGCATGAGAAATGATAAGTTTCTTGGCATCTACTAAGATATTAGCTTGTTGTTTTTTTCCATTACCAAATGTTCTCAGTAGGAGACATAAAGTCTGCAGCCGAGGGCAGTAGGCCAGGTGAATTTTGTACATTATGTGCTGAATGAAATTTATAATGATTCCTTCATGTATCTGCAGGGTAATTATTTTTTTCTCATTGGCAGTTTTACATGGAATCAAGCTGTCTGTAGGTTCAGGTGATTAAATCTGAGAGTTCTGAACATTCCTTGCTGAGAGAAATCAAAAGTAAAAGTTACAGTGCCAAGCAGATAAATAAAAATATAGTCTGAAATTATGAAAAGTGAATAAGAGATAATATCCTCCCTACCAGCCTTATTACTTTAATGTATTTAATAAAATAATGCACAGTTTAGTTTTATTTAAAGGTAGGCTGTGCACTTTCTCTTATATCAAAACGTTAATTTTTTCTAAAAGCATACAAGCTGTTTTTCTCATCTGGGAGGGCAATGGAACTAAAAAGAACAATCAATGTAAGTGGGAACACAGACCAAAACATGTGCTTTAGCATGGGTAACTTTAATTTTATATTAGTTTTTTTGTTGTATTTTTAGGGTTTCCATTAAAATAAAATGTTTTAAACTTTGACATAGGTTCAGATGGAGATGAGAATAAACAACTATCATGTATAATAGGTATGAAATGTAGCTTTATAACATAATGGCTTTTCTATCCATACTGTCTTGGATTGCTAATGGCCTTACTGGTACAGACAAAAAGGAAATAATTGAATTATATTAAGAAATGCTGAGTGAAAATAGCAATACAGCAGGGGAAACATTTGGAAAAACATGAGCATGTGAATTTTAAGGATAGATGAAAAAGAAGATGACAATAGATTTGTGGTAGTAAGGGCTGTTGGCAAGAGGAGGATTACGCTGGCATGTATTTATATTCCACCAAAAACTGTTATTATAGAGCTTAAGATAATTTGGAAGAAATAATCAGCTTTCAGCAGGGAATATTAGTTAAAAGAGGACATAGAATAGAAATTCTAACAAAAAAGGGTATGTTTCTGAAGAAATATATGAAAATATTTGGTATGGAAGATGTGTATTTAGTAGTAGGAAATCTGACAGAATTTACATATTATTCCTCAAGGTATAATAGCTGAGCTAGACTGGATAGAACATATATTTTACATGAACATGCGCATACAATTGAAAACTTCGACACACATCCAATAAATACTTCAGATCATGCATCAGTAAACACTAGGATATAAATGTAGGATGTTGAAATAAAAATGAGACACTGCTGCTTTCCCACGTACCGTTTAAAAAAAGAGGGGAATTCAAGGAATGAGTAGTGGAAACTATATGAGAGTTAATAGAGAAGATATACATTTCTTCAGAAGAGAATAGCTAATGAGTGAGATAAAATTAAAATGGAGTAAAATAGGGTAAAAATAAAAGAGAAAGATATGTTTAAGTAGTAATAGGAATTATTTAGAGGGGCTGACAAAGATTCAAATGTTGCATAATAATGGGAATCTCACAGAATAAGAAAAGAAACAACCACAGAGTGCTAAAGAGAAAGTAAGCACATATTTAGATAATATGTATGAGTTTAGAAAGATTGCTGTTGAGCAACAATTTTTTTTATTACAACTGCAGAGCACAAAAATGTTTAACAAAACAACTTAGGCAACAGAAAGAAGAGCTCCTATAGCAGTATTAGAGATATTTCAGATATTTTATGAAAATTTTTGTAAAGCAGAAGAATGTCGAAACCAAGAAAGAGCACAAATGAAAATATTTATGAAAACATAATTGTGCCAATTTTAGAAGAAGATGAGTCACAACAAGTAATAGTTAAGATAGGAGGAGATGAGATAAAATTTAAGATAGGAGGAGATTAGGTAAAACAGTGATGTATAATTAATCGGCAGGGAAGTCTTAAGGAATATATTGTATTCTTGTAGACGTTTGGAAGTTAGGAGGAAAGAAGGTGATAAAGATCTGGAAGATAACAGTATTTTAAAAGGAGGGAAGTACCAGCATCTTGGAAGAAAGCTGTGATGGCTGTATTACCAAAAGAGTATAAAGACCCATCAGACCCAGCTTCATATAGACCCATTTCAAATTTAAGCCATGATTATAAAACCTTTATGTCTATGCTAGCTAAAAGAATAGAAAAGGTTTTGCCAAAATTGCTAAATATGAATCAGTGTGGTCTTGTGGAGGCAAGGCACATATGTGTCAACATTAATAGAACAATGATGATCCACAAGAAAGCAAGACAATACTATTGTTATGTCTGGGTCTTGATGCAGAGAAAGTATACAGCAGAGTAAGCTGGAATTGTATGAGTAGGGCAATGGGAGCATTTACATTCCCTGATTCAGTAATACGATTAATTTAGATAATGTATGAAGGATCGGAGGCAAGAATTAAAGTGGGAGGGTAACTCTCCAGGAAGTTGTTTTTGAACAGAGGAACTAGGCAGGGTTGTCCTCTTTCCCCTTGTCATTTGCTTTATATTTTGAGTCATTAACAAAGAAAATATGGGATTCATAAATTCAGTGATATAAATGGTATTGTAATCAAAAAAGTTGTCTTTATTTGCAGATGATTTTATTTTGTACCTGATAAATCCAGAAAGGAATATTTTGAGACAAATTCAAGTCTTTTCAGGATATGAAATTATATACCCACACAAACACATTGGTTCAATAGTACCCATATTTATGGGGATATGATAAAATGAAATATTTCAGAGTATGGATTAAAAAAACGTTTGTTTTGTCAGCTAAGGATATGTGGGAAGAGACTGAAGAAAAGATAGCACAAAATGAGAAACTAGAAGCTGTGTATGGATGCGGATAGTGAAATGCAAGCACTGAAAATGATTTTAGTCCCTTTAGTTTTATATATAGGTCAGGCATATTTCTGTGTAGCAGAGGAGAAGTTTTGGAAAATAATAGAGTTGAAGGAATCTAGGAGGAGAGGGGGACAGGAGTTAAGTGGGATAAACTGATCTTCCCAGAATATTTTAGAACTACACAGTTAAGACTCGTACACATAAAAGAAGCAGAATGTTATAATTCAAAGTGGAAAGAGATGATGATGATGATGGAGCAGGGTTAGAGTTTAGGAAATAAGGAGAGAGTGGAATTTTGTATACAGACCCTTGAGAAGAATAACAACAAATATGTAGAATATTCTATTCATAATCTGCCAGAAAGAATTCTAAGAACTAAGCCAACATGGGAATGGAGAGAAAACATTTTGCCAGTAGAAGTGACTGGCAGTAGGGGTACTGAAAATAGGCAAGAGAAGGCTAGAATTTACTGGAGAAAACTTACAAGAGAAACAAGGTATTGGGAGCAAATAACTAGAGAGGGAAAGATAAAATTGTAACTGTTATTCTAAGCCTTTTGGTTTAAGCACTTGGGCTTCAGGCCAGTTGTTTTACATTAAGATTTGTGGTCTACACACTTGTGGCAAGACAGGTAGCGTACATCCTAAATTGGGAATTGCTGGTTGAAGACTTAGTGTCTATTATTCTAAAAGTGTCTTAGTTCTGGCTAAGCACTTGAGCTTCAGGCCAGTTATTTTACATTAAGAAGGTTTGTGGTCTGCACTGTTGTGGGAGGAGGATAGATTCTGCGGGTCTATATTATCGGAACAAAATCTTCAAACCCCCGAATACCATATGGTCGACACCATATGGTCAAAGTTTGAAAATTTCAAATCTGAATAAAAATAACACTAAGACAGGTAAACTGTCATTAAGTGTTTTATGCAGGGGGGTAGATAGAAAAACACTGTTGGAATATAGGGACAAAAGTCATAACATCAATAATTCTAAAGTGAGACTAATCACTACATTGGGTAAAAGTCATCAGACGGTCAGACAAGCCGTGAACCAAAATTGGAATATCTTATTAGCCAATGACTTTTTGAGGGGAATATTAGATCAGCAATGCTCATTTTCATTCAGACGTGGTAAAACATTAGGTACTCTATTTTCTCATTACAAACATAGAGAAAGTGGGGCAGCCAAATATAAACAACTTACCATATTGGGGGATGAATTATTGGGAACTTTCAGGTGTGGACATTGCGTATCTTGTGTTTATGTTAACCAGCTTAAACAATTTACGAGCTCCAATACTAGTAAAGTGTATGACATTAAGGTTTTTGGCAATTGTTCCACTAGCTGGGTTATCTATTTGGCTACATGCCAATGTAAATCATTCTATGTTGGCAAAACCTCACGCTCATTACGTATCAGAATTGGGGAACATCGCAGCGATATACGGAACCACAAGGCATCTAATGCCCTATACTTACATACAGTTAAACATCCCAGTGCCAAGTTTATGTTTACAATCATTGATAAAATTACAGGGAATAGGCAAAACCAGACAGGATGGCAAGGTATCTTGAGCCATAAGGAAAAATACTGGATCACACACTTAGGAGCCCTCTTTCCCCCAGGTCTTAATGACCATTTATAAATCATCTTATTATTTGGTCATATGTACATAATATTTTTATTTTTATTTATATATTTTTTCCTTTGCATTTTAAGACCAAATCATATCAACATATGATAATATGTAATTATTTGTTTGATGACATTACAGTTCATTATCAGAACTACATTTCTTATACTTGTATTGTATGGGGATAGATATAAATTTTCCTTACTGAGCAGTGTTATGTTGCTTTAAATCCTATTTGAGAGCTTTATGCAAATGTTTGTACTGTCATTGGTTTATTCACAGATTTAAACTGACGTTGACTATGTATTTCTGAAGGATTTTCACTCACTGATGAAGGCTGGTGCCGAAACTAGTATGAGTTTTTGAATTGGACATGTTTTGTCCTTTTGTGCCTCTGAATAAATGGTGATACCATCTTGCTGGCTTTTGGTGTTTTCTACAAGGTTGGTTGGCCGTGCAGCCGTACGTGCGAGGGTTGGTGTTTTGCTGGTGTCTTAAATTCCCCTAGTGATGTGAACATCCTCCAAGAGGGCTTTACCCAAACTAATGACTGGTGCCAGAATCATGGCCTCAAACTGAATGACAAGAAATGCATCATTATCTCCTTTCGGGAAAATAGCATCCCCACTAATTTTCACATTAATAACAACGTACTAAGCATGCAGTCAGTTGTTCATAGCGAGGTACTAGGCTATTAGCCCTAGGGCCTATATAAGCCTAGCCAAAAAGGTACCCTGGCTTTCACCACCCAAGAAAATTATTTTCCTGTGCCCCTGTTGAGCAGAGCCACGGAAGTGATCCCCAGGGTAAATTTCCTATCTCCCATCCAATCATCAAGAGTGCTAATGAGGAGCTTTGTTTGATATAGATAGGTAGTTTGTTCCAGAGTATGGGAAGTCTCTGGGACAGGAATCGATCCCTCCAGCATGTTCTGTTTATTGTGGTGACCAGGTTTAGGTCCCTAGAGTGTGTAGCTCAGAGGGATTGGCATTTCTTTAAGTGGTGCATGTCCAACAGCTCTGGGTTTGACATAGCTTTGTATGTTAGGCAGAGATCGCCTCTGAGTAGGCGATAAGCGACAGAGTAAAGCTGGAGTTTTTTGTGACGGTCTGCGTAGGGCATCTGTTTGAGGCCGGTAATCCTCTTTGTGAGGTATTTCTGCAGTCTTTCCAGTTGTTGTAGATGTCTTGTGAGGTACATACCAAAAGGGGCACTGTATTCTATAATGGGTCTAATGATTGACGAGTAGAGGGGAACAATGACCTCTTTTTTCCTGGATGAGAAACCTTTTGTGTTGAGGTGTGCCACATAGGATTTCCTAACTACTGTGGCGATGTGATTATCAAAGGAGAGACTACTGTCCACCTGTGTCTGAAGGTCTCTTACCACACTTTCGGTGTGAAGTAGACTACCGCCTGTGTGGTAGTTTATGGGTACAGAGGTTTTACCAAAAGGGATGACAATGCACTTTTTGGCATTGAGCTTGAGGCCATGTCTTTGACACCAGGCATTTGTCTCAGTGAGGTCCTTTTGTAGGATGTCCACACCGTTAGGAGTTTTGATTATGGCTCCTAGTTTGCAGTCATCTGTGAATTTCATTAGCCAAAGACCTTCTGTTAGCCTGTACTTCAGAGAAGTAGATACCAAACAGGAGAGGACCCAGGACTGAACCCTGTGATACTCACTTGTCACTGGTCTGAAGTTGGATTTGGAGTTTGCTACTTTCACAGTGTGGATTCTGTCAGTGAGCCAGTTGGCAACCCATCTTGTGACATAGGGATTTATACCTAGTTTAGTGAGTTTATGTATAATTCCGGAGTGGGGGATGGTGTCAAAAGCCTTGTAGAGATCTAGATAGGCTGTGTAAACCACCTTACCCTCATCTACAGCTTTGGTGACTGCTTCAAAGAAGTCTATCAGGTTTAGGAGACATGCTCTACCTTTTACAAACCCGAACAGGGTGGGGTCCAGAGTTTGGAGTTTACCAATGTCATTGTTTATAAGTTCCATGATGATACGTTCCATAGCCTTGCACACCAGGCTCATCAGGCTAATGGTGCAGTAGTTCCCAGGGTCCGCGGTGGCTCCCCCTTTGTGGAGTGGGATAACCGTCGCTGTGCGCCATTTAGTGGGTACAAAGCCTGAGGTGAGGCTATGATTGAACATGGTACTTAGGTGGAGTGCCAGTTCGTTCTGTAGTTAGTGTAGAACACAGCCTGGGATGTTATCAGGTCCCATGGATGCTGTGTTCTTGGCTTTGGAGAGTGTGGTTTTTACCTTTGCAGCCATGATTACAGGAACTTTGCATTCTTCCGGTATAGAGATGGGTCCTTCAGGGGGTGAGAGGGGGGTAAAGTTAGCACTGAACCTATCTGCCAGGATGTTGGCAATATCAGTTGGTTCTGTATATTTAGTGCCATTGTGCTGTAACTCAGAAAAGATCTGAGTGTTGCCACTGAGATTCTTGACATAGCTATAGAATGCTTTGTGGTTGTCTTTAGAATCAATGCCAATATTTGTTTTCGTAACTAGCTTTGGAGGATTTTATGAGGGATCTCAGCTTTTTACTGAGGCTGACCAGGGAGTTCCTCCAATCATGGGATTTTACTCTTTTTTGCAACAGTTTCTTTCTTCTGCTGTAGAGTTTGTTTATGGCAGGGGACCACCAGATTGGCTTTCTTTTTTTGGAGCATAGCATCTTGGTTCTGTTAGGGATTGCACGGTCCATGCACTCGTGTAAGTGCTTATAAAGTGCATTTGTGTAGGATTCAGCAGTCGTACCTCTATTGTCCGTCTGCATGGGTGTCTTGAAGTTTGCCACTTCTGTCTTAAGTGGAAGTTGGCTTTGGAGAAATTTTTTACAGTGGTTTCCCTAATGGGGGGGGGGGCAGGATGTGGATGTCTAGGGTGATTAGCTTGTGGTTGGATCTGACCAATGAGGAATTAACCTCTGGTGTGGAACACCGGTTGCCCATGTTGGTAATGACCAGGTCTCGAATATTGCTGCCCCTGGTGGGGGTGAGGATAAGTTGAGCCAAGGCATTGGAATTTATGAATTCCAGAAAGTGTTGCGCAAAAGAGTTGGTACATGAGTAGTTTTCCCAGTTAATGGTGGGGTAGTTGAAATCACCCATTATTAGGGTGTTAGGTTGTACCCTAATATTTTCTAGTGTATCAAGAAATGAGGAGTGGGAATCCTGGGGCATGGTGGGGCATCTGTAGCAAGCTACAGTTTGGATTGCAGTCTTGCCCAGAGTTAGTTGCACTTGGATAATCTCTGGTTAATTGTGCTGAGCAACTAGCCTGGAGATGCAGATATCCTTAATGAATATGGACACGCCTCTGCCTTTAGTGTTTCGGTCCAGGTTAGGTGGCCAAAAGGTGTGGTATGAATTATAACCTGGTAATAATGCAGGAGTGCTCTCTGGAGCCTTGAACCGGGTCTCTGTCACTGCACAGATGTCGATGTTTTCCATTTTAAGGAGTGCCTCGAGTGAGTGCATTTTGAGGTTTAGACTTCTAGCATCAAGTAGCATTACCCTCAGATTTTGCTTGCTTGTACCTGTTATGGTGGTGAATGTGTCATTTGAACCTTGCATAAAAAGGCACTATAGGGGTGGCAAGAACCTTAGCCAGTATCCGGAATCCCAAGGGCTACAGGTGCAGGCCATCTCTGGCAAAGCATTGTGGTCTGTCGATCATGTCATCCCAGGCAGACAGACACTGGATCCCCTTAGAATGACACCAGAAGCTTAGCCAGTTGTTGAAGTCAATCATTTTGTCCCTGTTGTGAGGGACTTGGGCACCCAGGTTGATAGCAACCTCACTTTTCACCACCACATTACCTCCCTTGTACAGAAGGAAGGCTTTCTACATGACCCACCTCATAAATAAGGATATTTCACCCAGGAACAAAGAGGTCATAACATCCCTCTACTCCTCCCTTATCAAACCCATTATCGATTACAATGCCCCCTTCAGCATGTACCTTGCCAAGCACATGCAGCAATTGGAGAGACCTCAGAGCTTCCTGACCAGGAAAATCCAGGGTCTCAAACACCTATTCTATACAGATAGGGTAAAACCCTGTCCCTCTACTCAGTCTTATACAGACTGCTCAGAGGTGACCCGTGTTTGGCATACAAGGCCATCTCAGACACAGCCTTGATGGAGTTGCTGCATATCCGTAAGACAATCTCTACTCGAGAAACCTGCACGCAAGGCCTTAACCTGGTCTGTGACATTAATAGAACTTGTTGGCAGGATAGATTTGTGTCCCAAAGACTACCCCATTTGTGGAATAGACTCCCTCTCCATGTCAAGCAGAATACCTCTCTAGCCCTCTTTAAGAGGAACCTGGATGACTGGATGGGAAACAGAAAATACACCCCTGAGATCCCACCAATGTCCCTGCTAGACAGGGGAAACAGGTGCTGACTTTGAGGAAACATTGGCAAAATTCTTGGCTTGGCTTGTAAGGGCCTCCGGGCCAATACCCTAGCATCATCCCATGAACCCATGAGCTATGAATAGCGTAGGATGAAGCCACTGTTATCAGAGTACAAGCAAGAGAAATGGATAGAGTCCTAAATGAAAGTCCTACTCTGGTAGAGTTTTTAGTTGTCTAGAGCAGAAGCTGCTGTGATAAAAGGGATAATTAGTAGGGCATGTAAATTATTGCATGATAACTATTTTTAAGAGGTATTCTCTGTCATTCCAGTCCTGCCCTGCCATTGGCTGCTGGCATCGTCCGTTGCTTGCCCAGTCTTTCATTTCCCACCTCCCAAGGTGTTTCTCCACAATATTTGCCAGAATTACCACCTCTGATATCAAGCCGCCTGGAATTCTACTCAAGTAAAGTAAAGACACAACATGCTGCTACTCAAAGACCTCCAAGTCTTGCCCAAGTCTTTCGTTTCCACCTCCCAAGGTGTTTCTCCACAATATTTGCCAGAATTACCACCTCTGATATCATGCTGCCTGGAATTCTACTCAAGTAAAGTAAAGACACAACATGCTGCTACCCAAAGACCTCCAAGTCTGACCCAGTCTTTCGTTTCCCACCTCCCAAGGTGTTTCTCCACAATATTTGCCAGAATTACCACCTCTGATATCAAGCCACCTGGAATTCTACTCAAGTAAAGTAAAGACACAACGTGCTGCTACCCAAAGACCTCCAAGTGTATGTGAATTACCTAATGTTTTTTACCTCCTCTGTATTGTGAAATAATTCTGCCACATGTAGTGCCCCTTCATGCGTCGCTAGCAGCCTGCAGCGGTCTCCTTTCCCCCCTAACTCCCACTTTTCTCCTCAGCTACTTTTGTGGTTGCAATTACTATTTTAGCCACTAGGTGGCAGTGTTAACCTTCATGTTATTTAGCAATATATCCTTACAGCCCTTACAGCCCCAGTCCGTGTTAAAACAGTCAACTTTTCAGTGGTTCACCACAATATTTGGCTCATAGTTGTAACTCACAACAAAACTAATAAAATAAAGCCCATAGCTGCATCCCAGTACACCCCTACCTGAATAGACACATGATCTAGGCCTGTTCTCTATATCACTGATTGTTCCTGGTAGGCAGTTTCTCTTCTCCTTGCTCTACCCGCTCCGTTCCCCTACCCCCAAATCTCACCCACCCCCAGTACATCTAAACTTATACTCCAAATAGCCACACCCTCTCCCTTACAGTCCAGTCCACCCAACCCATCACCAACCAATCAAACTCTCTTACAACCCACCCCCTACCTAGCATTACTCACCTCTCCCACTATACTCTGCCTAACCTACTTCTCCATCTATTCTATATCATACCCACCCTCCAATTAATTCAAATGTCACCATGCTTCCTAAACCTACTTCCTTTTCAACTCAAATGCTCGTCCTTCTCTCCTTATCCTATATTTACTATCTCACTCAGCCCCTTTCCTTCAACCATTCACCATCTTTTCATATTACCAATCCACTTCCCAAACCACCCTCTCACCCATCAATCCTTATATCACCCTGCCTATATCCCATCAACAACCACCTACTGTTTCCCTACAAACTCATTATTTTCCATAAGCACTCAGCTCCCTCATCAACCTACCATGCCTCTCCAAATCTCATGACACTCTACTCCAGTAATAAGCTATCCAATCACCTCCTCAATCTAATTCACCAGCTAACTACCATCCTTCTCTCTGGAGACATACACCCTAACCCAGGCCCCCATACCCCCACCTCAACATCCAAATCCATCCTATTAACCTCTCTAAATGCCCAAAGCATAGCCAACAAAATCCCCAACCTCCATGCCTGGCTCCACCACAATCAACCAGATATCCTAGCTATTTCTGAAACCTGGTTAAAACCTCATATAAATGACTCAGAAATAACACCCCTAACTATTATATCATCAGAAAAGATAGAACCCACAAAATAGGTGGAGGAGTAGCTCTCCTATACTCATCATCCCTATCTGTTCCTTATACTAAACCTATTCCCCAATTCAACAAAGCAGAAATAATCTTGGCACTACTTCAACTAAATAAACACAAATACATATGCATAGCCTCACTATACATTCCACCTGGGGACAATATCTCTGTACTTGAAGATATTCTCTCCTGGCTTTCCACCAACATTAGTAATGAAACAATCTTAGGTGACATGAATATAAATTGGTCCTCCATCCAGTCCCCCACAAACGACCCTCTAAAGACCTCTCCAGGGCCAGTATCCTGGACTGGGTCTTAGTTTCTCACCCTCACTGTTTCTCCAATAGTGGCATACCTTCCAGTTCCTTCAATGACCACCTCCCCACATTTGCCCACCGCCTTCCTTCCCCCTTACAAATATCTCATAACTATATTTCCACTCGTTCCCTTAAAAACTTTAATCCCAATACCTTCTCTAACTCACTAAAATCAATAACCTGGAGCCCTCTGAAAACTCTCCCCCTAGATAATGCCATAACCTACTTCAACTCAATATTCTTAAACTTCCTAGATGCATTTGCCCCTTTAAAAACTAAAAGAATAAAAAGCAAAACTGCCCCATGGCTAACCAAGGACACACTAACTGCCATGCACCTTAGAGACAAAGCTTGGCTACGCCACCAGAAAAATAGGACCCTTTCCACCCTTAATGAATACAAAGCACTCTACAACAATGTGAAAAAGCTTATCACAGTAGACCGCAAAGCCTGTTTCTCCATACTACAAAGTACCCATAAAACAAATCCTAAAAAGTTCTGGAATGGAATCACCACCATCCTTAATCCTGGCAAAAAAGAAAACCCGTGTCCTGACCCTAATGCTCTAGACCTAGGTCTGGCCACGCAATTCAACTCTTTCATCAGCTCAGTTAGCAAACTTACCTCATCCTTCACTGACAATACTAGTCCCCCTTCTACTTCACCTCCTCCCCTTCACTCTTAAATCCCTCTACCCCTCAGCACACTCCTTTTTCTCTAAAACCCATTCCCACATCCACCATAAAAAAACTTCTCCAGAAACTGAAACCTTGCTCCAATGCCCCTGACAACATCCCCTCTTACTTTCTCAGCATAGCCACTAAAGCCATTGCCTTTCCCATCTCTATTTTAATCAATTGCTCTATCCAAGAAGGCTATGTACCCCAACTTTGGAAATTGGCCTTCGTCTTACCCCTTCACAAAGGGGGCAACAACAATAATATCACAAATTTCCATCCAATCGCCATCTTATCCCCCATCTCCAAAGTACTTGAAAAATGCATCCATCTACAACTCCTACCCTATCTTATAGACAACCACTTACTAACTCCCACACAGCATGGTTTCAGACCAGGCCACAGCATGACCACTGCTCTTCTTTCCTTCCTATAAACTGTTAATAAAGGCCGTGACTCTGGCTGTACTGTATCTACCCTCCTACTGGACCTCTCTAAAGCCTTCAATACCATCTCACACAAACTTCTTTTAACTAAACTCTCTAATCTAAACCTATCCCTTTCCTCTCTCAACTGGTTCTCCAGTTACCTCTCAAATAGGCAACAAGCAGTTAAATGGAAAAAAGCCACCTCCCCATTCCTCAACACCCCCACAGGAGTAACACAAGGCTCCATACTGGGTCCCCTTCTGTTTAATATTTTCATAAATGATTTCCACCGCTCAATCCCTAACGCAAACCTTATTCAATATGCCGATGATTCAACTATAATCTGTTTTGCCACCTCTATTCCCACTATCTTAAAACTCACCCAGGATGCTTTCTCTACCACTGAACAGTGGATGAGAGACAATCACCTAGCACTCAATGCCTCAAAAACAAAACTTATGTTATTTACCCCTTCCAAAACAACCTCTATTGATAAAAACTCATTCTCTATCACCAGCCACAACAATACACCTCTCAAAGTAGTATCTGATGCCAAACTATTAGGTGTCCTCATTGATGACCAGCTTAAATTCAACTCCCACTTACACTTACAAATAAACATCAAAAAAACCCACCGGAAACTTGGTATGCTCTACTGCCATAGTCACTATCTCACTTCCTCTGCTAAGTCCACTCTCTACCACATTCCTCATCCCTTCCCTCCTATATGGTGCCCCACTCCTAACCAACCTACAATCCTCACTTAAGTCAAAAATCTCCTCCTGCTATAATAAGATCGCCAAGTTTGCGACTAGCCACAAATCTTCTACCCATCACTGTATTGCCCTTCACAAACTAAATTGGTTAGAGCTACCCAATTATCTCACCTACATTCAACTCACTCATGTTCATAAACTCATTTGTAGCCCCTCCCTCTGTCCCTCCTTATCCTCCTCCTTTAAAATGCACCTTCCAGAAAGATCCTTAAGATCCAGCAATCAAAACTTGATAGAATTGCATAAACCCACCCGCCCCCGTGGCAAAAATCTACTATCCTTTGCCCTTGCGAGTCAATGGAACTCCCTACCACCATCCATCCATACCATCTCTAGTCACTCTTCCTTCAAGACCTCACTTCACTTACATCTAACATCTCTCTGGGAATGCTCCTGCTCCCATCCCACATAATCTCTTCTCCTCTCTATACCTCATTTATCTCATATACTTCAAACTCCTGTTTCTTTCCCTTGTAAAGTAGTAGCAGACGTTTACAATAATTCTCAATTTTCTTAATTTTGTTTGTATCTTTAAATACTGTGATTTTATTTGTACTTCTGTATTTAATGTGATGCACTTACATGATTATAACTTTTTTATTATTATGGAGCTTTTCTCCCCAGGACTCCATTGAAAACGGGTTCTTCTTGGCCCAATGGACCATCCTGGCAAACAAACTGCAAATAAATAAAAATAAAATAAATAACTAATCAATGAGTGGAGATAAAAAAGACTGGGAGGAGAGACTGAAAAAGCATTTTACAAGGGAAAAATGGGGGACATATGTATGGCTCTCACATTTAGGAATTTTGCTAGAAGTGTTTGCATAGGTATTTTTATGCCCCAAGCAGATATCAAAGAATTTTCCTCAGGTAGATGACAACTGCTGAAGGTATGATGGAGAAGAAAGAGGTAACTGCTAATGTTTTTTGGGAGTGTAATGAGCTGAAAGATTTTACAAAATTCCTACGTAATACTCTGTCAGATATACTGGGGGACCAAATGGGTGTAACTAAGAAAATTATTCTTTTGAGGTGGAATACAGGATCTAAAATGCTTAGAGGTAGTATGGACTTATTAAGTTTAATTCTATTGGCTACTTATTATGTTTAATTCTATTGGCTGCCAGAAAAGCAATTACTTGAATTGAAAATGGAATTCTAAATATAAACCAGCTGTATTTGAAGTATTGAATATTTTAAAAGTAATAAAAGAACTAGAAATGGGATTTATAGAAAATGGAAGGGACATATGAAGTAGAAATAAATGGAATTTCTGGGAACAATGCATTTAAAACAATATTTAGAGGAAGAGTGAGGTTTAAAGGAAGGCAGGAATTTAGCAATTTATGCAGTGTTAGAATAATGACAGTTGTAAAGAGAAAAAACATGTATGTAATGTATAATATATGTAAATGAATAGAATGTTATAGTTTGTTTTCTTTTCTGTTAATGTGTGCTTATGTCTTAAGTGATAATTTAACAAAGGTGTTTAAAAAAAGAGAATTGTGCATATATATATATATATATATATATATATATATATATATATATATATATATATATATATATATGCATTTTTAAGTGGTATCAGGTCTAATCTGTACAGGGTCATTTCTTCATTTACTTTAGAAAATGAACTTTTTGCCTTCGAGTTTAAGCATATTTTGAATTTAAGTCTTGCACCCCAAATGCATACATTGGTTAATACAGAGTGTAAGTGCTTCCAGGTGAGGTCTTCCATAATTTACAAAAGCAGAAAAGGAATTTCAAAGTTTGATCATTCATCTATGCCAAAGTAGTTTATATACTAAATTGAAATATAGTGTGACCCAAGTGGTTAATGGCTAAATGACCTAAAACATAAAAGCCAACTCATGTTTTATTGAACATAGTTGAAAAGGTACTTGACCAAAAGTAATGATGATGATTTTTTAACAAAGTTTATTCTGCAATCAGGGAGCATTTTCGAAACAACTATTTGCAAGTCATCACAAATGTCTGTTCTCAGGTTTAGTTCATCCGTTAGACCAAGAGTATCTCTCCTTTAAGTTTCTTGTGAAGTTAAATTTTTATGTTCATAATTTGGAAAACTACAAACTCAATTACGCGAAAGTGCACTTAAATGAAAGTACACTTTTGCGAATACCGGTTTACCAACCGGTAATAAAAATAAAAAAGGAAACACTACAAAGGCAGTTTTACAGGGGGCAAGCCCCCCTGCACCACCATTGTGGGGGCTGTGCTTTGCACTCCCCTGCTACTTTAAATATCCTAACTCTGAGATCGCAGTACTGTGGGGGTATATTCCCTTATCCCCACTGTAGCGTGTTTCAGTGCTGCAGTATTTCCTTGTTTTTATTACTGGTTCGGTGAACCAGTATTCGCGAAAGTGCACTTTCGTTTGAATGCACTTTTGTGTAATTGGGTTCGTGCTTTTCTTTTTCGAAATAATGATATTTCGACAAAGAAAAGTAGACCCATATATCCATCTAGATGGATAGATATAGATATATATTTAAATATGTTATTTTTGTCTGTATTTCAAGTAATTCCTGTTTGAATTTCTGTTTGTAGCTGTGTTTATTTGGCTTTTATCACTGACAAATGTCTGATTTTGCTGTTTCTGAGGAAACTTTCATTATTTCTTGCAGGCGTGTAGTTTGTATGTATCAGTTAGAGCCTAGATACCTGTCTTTACTGTTGTTGCTCTACTTTCTTTTCATCTTTTGACAGGAAAATATTGCACAACTTGGATTTTTTCAGCAATTATACATTTTTTACTATATGAATGTCTCTGCTATGTATGTGTTTACATCAGATTGTGATTTTGCCATGAATTAAATAATTTTAATTTATTGTGGAGATTTTACTGTCTCCGATAAGAAAATATAGTTTAAATTGCTGCTAAATGTTATGTCCGTTTAACATGGTTAATGTGCATGGAGCTAATTCTAACATTGGCTTGACTCATTAAATGGTTTGGTGTTTTGGAATTTGTGTACTAGACATTCTTTAACTTCTGTCGGTTGGAAAGAATTCATTTCAAACCGTTTTTTTTTTTCTGATAACAGCATAGTTAGGGAGAGTTTGTTTGGGGACATACTTTTTACTAGAAACTTTAAGTGCTTATTGTGATACATTATCCAGTACTGTCAGTTTATTATTCTGTCTTGACAGATATTAACTCTGGAACCCCCACCGCCAACAAATCCTGTTGTACTTAAAAAGATAAAAACAAAATACAAATATGCTTCAGCCTATGGTTATTGATTCTGTTGGGGCCACTGCTCAACCCGAAGACCACTTACCTTTCACCCCATCTCTCTCTAGTGTAGCTTTGCTGACCATTATGGAACAGGTTAAAAAACCAACTGGAAAGTCCAACAAAGAAGTAGTGTATAGCTGACGAGCTATTCAGAAGTCCCAGTTAAACGAAAAGACCGCACAGGCACAGTGACTGATAATCTCCTTCTTTATTTCACACACAGTAAAAATACTTCTGGTTAGGTTAAGCGCTTTCATCTACTGACGTAGATTTCATCAGAACCACTCTAACCAATGCTGACATCCTTTTTATACACTCTTTAATTCATTAATTACAATGATTAAAAACACTCAATACTTGATTTGTTAATTAACATTTAAAGTGCACTGTGCTGGATTCCCTACTGCTAACCCCATTAATATACTGACTACTTTAAAAACTCCTAAAACTAACACACTAAAAATGTGTATTTTTTTAAAAACAACAATTTATGTGCATCTGGTAATTCCTACAAACTGTTAATGTGTATTACTATCAGATGACCATGTTGATTACTATGTGCCCTATTAAATATTTATGTGCTCATAACTGTTTAAAATGTTTAAAATTTTAAAAATTGCACCTAACACCCACTTAACCTACTAACATGGGTTTGATAGAGATGTATTCATTTAAACCAGGGTACTCTGATGCATTTAATTTAATCTGCCAGCGTGTCTCTTTTTCCAATAATTTCATCTTGATATTGCCACCCCTGGGATTCACTTGAACCTGTTCGAGAATACCAAACTCAAATCTCCTACATTCCTTATTAGCCTCACAATGCCTCCATAGTGCATTATTCATATCTTGTTTCTTCATTCTGTAATAATGCTCATATATTCTATTTTTCAAACATCTAGAAGTCATCCCCACATAGTAACAAGGACATGTTGAACACTTGGCTAAGTATATCACATTTTGGTTCTACAGTTCCCTTTGCATAGCCTTATTTTTGTTTTATGGTTGTTGTCTAATGTCAGTTCACCAACCTTTAATATGTATTGACATTGTTTACAACTACCACATTTTGTTGTACCTCTCTCAATTCTTCCAGCCATTTTTTCATTTGATTTAATCTCATCTTCATATTTATTCCATTTCTGTACACAAATAATGGTTTGGGACCTACTATTTTATATATGTGCTCATCCGTTCCCAAAATATTCCAATTTTTCACTATTATATCTCTGAATTTGTTCACCAATGGGGCATATTGTAACACACAGGCCCTACTGTATTCATTGTTGGTATTTCTGGAGTTCACTACACCGTCCATACTACCCAAAATGGGTTTGTATTTTTTTCCCCATTCACTTTTAACATATTCTATAGTATCGCCACCATAGACATAGGGTACCCCCTATTAATAAACATATTTGCTATGTAATTTAACTCAATTAATACTTCCTCATAGACTGAGGTCATTCTGGCGGCTCTGATACATTGTCCTTTTATAATGCTTTTCTTCTGATGCTGGGGGTGACAACTGTTGAACTCCAAATAATCATTACTAAACGTCTCCTTTCTGTACAAATTTGATTTGAATATCTTATTATCTATTGTAACTTTAGTGTCCAAATAGGAAAGACTTTTTTTATTCTTATTTACTGTAAATCTTAAATAGTCGTTCCTACTATTGAGATAAATCATAAAATTGTCTAATAATTCCTCCGTGCCCTTCCATATTAAAAAGACATCATCCAAAAACCTGAAATAACATCTAATGTAGCTATTCCACTTGGTTTTAAGAATGTACTCTTCTTCCCAAGAAGAGACGATATTCAAAGGTTGCAGTCTGAGATGGCAATTATGAAGGGGGAGCTAACCAGGCTCATTGAACTTGTCACTCAGACCAACAACAAGCTTACCATTGGTGAAACGCAGAACCGGAAGCTGAATCTACGTGCACCGGAAACGCCCAATATATCGGACAACATACCCAATGCACAGAGAATATGTGCCACGAGGAGTGGACGGACCTCTAATGGATCTATTACCAGTTCGGGAGAAGCAAGAAACAAAGTAAAGAAGATGGTTAGATCGGAGGACGAGAATTACAACATTTCGGGTGCTAGGCCAAAGAGAACGGTACCGAAAAGGACATATGCTATGACGGCTCATAGCAAAGTGAATAAAGGTACTGTAAATCAAAATCAAAGTGCGTTTCAGCTGCACGAGAGGCAGCGTTTCACTTTAGACAATTTTTTGGATAGTAAATTTGACTTTGAAAACGGCAATAAGCGTTTTAACCATGGAACAGAAAACCAAACAAGCGCTAATATAGATATGACTTTAAAGGATTTTATATACCAGTTTGGTAAAAAATTGAAAGTGTTAAAGTCACTTCAGTTAGATAATGCCTATTTGAAGAGATGTATAGATGTGCATGTGGTCCCGATGGGGCTTAGATTTTATAAGAAGCCTATGGGGGTTGAAATGAAACATGAACAGTTGAAAGAATGTTGTAAAATGTTGGACAACTTCGGATTCACATTTATGAAATATCTTATCACTTGTAATGATAAAAAAATATGTCAATTAATGACGGAAATAGAGGAATTAGATCATATCATTACAAGTGATATGTTGTTTGAAGAAAATGTATTGGATTTCAATGCACAATTTACATGGGTTGAAAAGCAGATTAATATACAGATGGAGAGGAAATGCAAAAAATTAAAGCGTGATTTATGGCAGTATGAAAAAGGAGAAGCTTATAGATTTGATTCTAAGAATGATAGGTTAAAAAAAACAGATTACATGTTTAAAGATGAGAAGGAATATGTATATAGAGATAGACCTGCATACAAATATAGTGTTGGCAGGAATAATAAATTCAGTCATTTTTTAGAAAAAGAACAGCCCGGAATGTTTTTACAAGAGAGAGAGGTGGGACGAGGGAGTTGGTACCCACAGGAAAACAGAACTTGTTAAGACATTCTGATAGGATATGTGGTAACAACAAGGAACAAATCATTAAAATCAATGACATTCAGTATAGATGGAATGAGTTTAGCATTTACAATTATACCAGCTTGGAAGTTAATATTGATATGTTCAAGTTACTATCAAAGGGTATGAAATTTATACCTAATAATAGGGGTAACTTGGTAGATTATGTAGTAGATTTTAAAAAATATCTAAGAAAACTTAACCTAGCGGTATATTTTAAAGGGAAGGAAACGTCAAACCCTGAAGTCTATAAGAAACCCAGTAAATTTACACCACCTTTAAATAGCACACTAGCCACTTATGAAAGGATGGTTATAAAGGAATTATATGCTGAATTAGGTAAAAATAAAACCTTTATCACAAATCTCACCAGGAACGAAATCAAGTTATTGGAAAAATTGCAGAATAACAACCAAATCAGAATCATGAAACCCGATAAGGGCGGAGGGGTTGTAATATATAATACAGAGGATTATAATAATAAAATCACCAATATATTACTCAACTCTGGGAATTATACAGTTACGTCTTTAAATGAGGTTAATGTAGCATATAATAAAATCAATCTCATAATAGAAGATTTATTTATTGACAATAGAATAGATATAGAAATGTATAATTATGTTAAAAATGAGTATCCTATTATAGGAACAATAGTTGGTATACCTAAGGTTCATAAAAATGTACAGGAACCACCCTTCAGGCCTATAATATCGGGCAGCAATTCCAAGACCTTTGCTATGGGGAGAGTTGTGGATGGATGGTTAAAAAATGTATATACATACATCCCACATATAGTGAAGGATTCCTGGGATTTTTTATCCAGACTAAAGGATGATTTCATAACTGATGATTGTATATTAGTAACAATAGATGTGGTCGACTTATTTTCAAGTATACCCCAGGATGAGGGACTCAGTAGATTTCAAGAAAGTTTGAGTAAATATAGTCAACTCTCTTGGGAGAAAATAGGTGTACTTATGGTTTTTATGGAGGTTGTACTGAGTAACAATTTCATCATGTTTCAAGGCGAGTATTACAGGCAACAGAGGGGAGTTGCCATGGGGGCAGCATGTGCCCCCATGTTTGCAAATTTGTTCCTTTTGCATTGGGAAGAAGAGTACATTCTTAAAACCAAGTGGAATAGCTACATTAGATGTTATTTCAGGTTTTTGGATGATGTCTTTTTAATATGGAAGGGCACGGAGGAATTATTAGACAATTTTATGATTTATCTCAATAGTAGGAACGACTATTTAAGATTTACAGTAAATAAGAATAAAAAAAGTCTTTCCTATTTGGACACTAAAGTTACAATAGATAATAAGATATTCAAATCAAATTTGTACAGAAAGGAGACGTTTAGTAATGATTATTTGGAGTTCAACAGTTGTCACCCCCAGCATCAGAAGAAAAGCATTATAAAAGGACATTGTATCAGAGCCGCCAGAATGACCTCAGTCTATGAGGAAGTATTAATTGAGTTAAATTACATAGCAAACATGTTTATTAATAGGGGGTACCCTATGTCTATGGTGGCCGATACTATAGAATATGTTAAAAGTGAATGGGGAAAAAAATACAAACCCATTTTGGGTAGTATGGACGGTGTAGTGAACTCCAGAAATACCAACAATGAATACAGTAGGGCCTGTGTGTTACAATATGCCCCATTGGTGAACAAATTCAGAGATATAATAGTGAAAAATTGGAATATTTTGGGAACGGATGAGCACATATATAAAATAGTAGGTCCCAAACCATTATTTGTGTACAGAAATGGAATTAATATGAAGATGAGATTAAATCAAATGAAAAAAATGGCTGGAAGAATTGAGAGAGGTACAACAAAATGTGGTAGTTGTAAACAACGTCAATACATATTAAAGGTTGGTGAACTGACATTAGACAACAACCATAAAACAAAAATAAGGCTATGCAAAGGGAACTGTAGAACCAAAAATGTGATATACTTAGCCAAGTGTTCAACATGTCCTTGTTACTATGTGGGGATGACTTCTAGATGTTTGAAAAATAGAATATATGAGCATTATTACAGAATGAAGAAACAAGATATGAATAATGCACTATGGAGGCATTGTGAGGCTAATAAGGAATGTAGGAGATTTGAGTTTGGTATTCTCGAACAGGTTCAAGTGAATCCCAGGGGTGGCAATATCAAGATGAAATTATTGGAAAAAGAGACACGCTGGCAGATTAAATTAAATGCATCAGAGTACCCTGGTTTAAATGAATACATCTCTATCAAACCCATGTTAGTAGGTTAAGTGGGTGTTAGGTGCAATTTTTAAAATTTTAAACATTTTAAACAGTTATGAGCACATAAATATTTAATAGGGCACATAGTAATCAACATGGTCATCTGATAGTAATACACATTAACAGTTTGTAGGAATTACCAGATGCACATAAATTGTTGTTTTTAAAAAATACACATTTTTAGTGTGTTAGTTAGTTAGGAGTTTTTAAAGTAGTCAGTATATTAATGGGGTTAGCAGTAGGGAATCCAGCACAGTGCACTTTAAATGTTAATTAACAAATCAAGCATTGAGTGTTTTTAATCATTGTAATTAATGAATTAAAGAGTGTATAAAAAGGATGTCAGTATTGGTTAGAGTGGTTCTGATGAAATCTACGTCAGTAGATGAAAGCGCTTAACCTAACCAGAAGTATTTTTATTGTGTGTGAAATAAAGAAGGAGATTATCAGTCACTGTGCCTGTGCGGTCTTTTCGTTTAACTGGGACTTCTGAATAGCTCGTCAGCTATACACTACTTCATTATGGAACAGGGCTAGACACATCCTCTGGAGCTGTTCCAGTACATGGTATAAGTATGGGACATACGAACCCTTTAGGTGCAGGAGTAGTCTGGGGTAAGAGACCCCTTGCCAGACTTAATACTCTGTCCCCACATATTTTATCTAGTAGTGAAGTTGACAAGAAAAAAGAAAATACAAAAGCTTCAATGTCTCCTTGGATATGACCAGTCTCTTTTCTCATTTAACTACCGACCCAGCTGTGGTCTCTCTAGCTGCCTGCTGAAATTAAAAGTCCTTAGCTTCATCTAATCCAGTGAACCCTGATAAAAAGGAGAAATTGTTAGATCTTAAAGGATGTTTTTTCTAGTAATCAGGCCTTTAGAATTTTAAAATTTCAAGGCTGTATGTGGAAATTTATTTTAGTGTCTGTACAGTTTGGATGAATTTGAAGCATCTTTAACTGCAAAGCAAAAATATTATATGAATGAGACAGTTTTTTATTTGACTCAGGTTTCAAAACATGCTTTGAGAGGTATGCTTAAATGTTCTGATAGAGTCTCAAGAAATGCTGCTTCTTCTGTTGTATTAGGACTCTATGCTTGGTAACGCAATCAGAACTTTTCTGATGATTTAAAAGCCAAAAGTTTAAATGTAACTTTTAAGTCATGAATTGGTGTTTGGGCCCTCTGTTACACATATTTTCAATCCTTGGGATGACAGAGGCAAATAAACGCATGGGAAATCTAGGATGAGTCATATCCCCAAGTTCTCCACAAACAAGGCATCTTCCTTCAAGGGACAGGATAAACAAAAATCCCAGCCAAACTAAAGTCAGGTATCAAAAAGGAGATGGCAGGAGGATATTTCTTTGAAACCAAACAAGAGGGATTCCTTTCTGAAAAATAATCAACTCCCTGCAAAAGAATGACTATGCAAAGTCACAGAGCACCCAAATCCACCCTACTGCACTTCTTTCTATTCTGCCTTCCCCCAGGCTTTCTCTCAACCCTGCAGCATAGACGCAAGCAGTCTCAGACAAATGAATTCTGAGAATAATTCGGAGAGGATATGATTGGGATTGGATAGAAAATCCTCCCCCTTTCTGGGGAATTCTACCAGACAGAGCTGTTTTCTCCAGTACTTTATCACATGGTAGATGCAGGTGTCCTAGCTGTGATATTACTCCAGAATCTTTTTGGCACCAAAATAGGAGTACTCCTGAAGACCTATCTTTTATATTTGAATCCTTTCTAAAACCTTTGTAAAAGTTCCAAAATTCAAAATGCTCAACTTACAGTTGGGCCTAGTGTGTTGCTTTCAAAAATACTGTTTCATGGTGACTCTAGATCTGAGGGACACATCATTATATTCTTCTTTCTATTTCAGGAAGTTTGAGATTTGCTGTGTCTGGTGTACATTATCAGGTTTCTGCATTACATTTGGGCTATCTACTGTGCCTTGAGTGTTTACAACATGTTTGGCCTGATGATTATCTGTTGCAGAGCCCTAAGCATCCAGATGTTTGCTTATTTAGACAATTTGCTGATTTGTGCAGATTCTGTATCCAGGTGCTTTGAGTCCTTAGACAGTGTCGCATCTCTCCTTTCCCACTTGGGCTTCAGATTTAGTTCAGGGCTGTCCAATCTTAGGTAATCCGAGGACTGCATTTAAAAAAAAAAGATATATCGGGGGGCCGATTGCACAATAATAAATACAGTGCATATATTGAAATTACCTGGGGAGTCCTACCATTAGGTTTAGCAAGCACTTTGATAATTTCATAAGAAGAAGTCATGGTGCATATAAAACTTTTTATTGAAACAGTAGACAAGATGTATTAATTTTTAAAGAACAAATATCTTTCCATTAAGGGACAGTTTTCTAGCTGTAGTAAATAAAACCTGCTGGCATTTAACCCTCATAACTCAGTTAGCAGTGTCAGTGTCTGCTTCTGCATGCTGACTCTTCTTGGCAGCCTCTGTGCAGCCTTAAGTCAATTCTTCACAGGTCTGAACCACTGGAAATTGGTAGATAGCAATGCACAAAAAATTAGTCCTTTTTAGAAACAATGTCTTTTCTGGAGTGCTTATCACACCTCTGTTTAAAGTTATGACCAAATCTTGTTTCCATTTGTGGCCAGCATACCTCAACATCTTCATTTTAATGAGAGCTCTGTGGTAGTTCAGCTTCGTTTACTAAAGTAGCTATGTCAATGTCGATACTTGTAGTTGCCAATCCCAGTAAATTTGCAAAAGAATTATCTGTCAATGAACATCTGTGCTTTGATTTAATGAATTTCATAGTTGAGAAAGTGCTTTCACAAAGATATGTGCTCCCAAGCATTGAGCACATCTTGAGTCCAAACTTTCTCAATTTTGGGTATCTCTCTATTGGTAGCAATATTAAAAAATCTTCTCTTTTTTCACTTCTGTTGGTATAAAAAGGATCTGACTGTAAATCGCACAGTTCCAGTTGAAGGTCAGATCTTAACATTTTCAATGGTGACAGTCAAGGGCTGACTAAAAATTGAAATATCTTCTTCAAGTTCCTTAAAATCACCAAATCTATTCTCAAAATCCTCAATAATCATCTCAATATGCTGTACATGAGCTGAAAATTATATTTCCTCAAAATTCTTCATTTCTTCAAAATGTTCTTTGCAATTTTGGGAAAAAAGTAAAAATATTATTAGCCAATGTTGATTTAAAAAACTTCAGTTTATTTTTAAAACCATTCAAATGACCATATAAGTTGGCAATAGTCTGTTGTTTGCCCTGCAGTTTTAAGTTCAACTCATTCAAATGGTTGGTCATATCTGTTATAAATGCAAGATCTGATAAAAATATGGGATCTTGCATTTGATTTTCAAGTTCTGTTGTGTCAGACTTCATATCGTTTTTAAGAAATATGGGCATTTCTTTCCGAATGGCAAAAAAGCTTTCCAGACATTTTCCAACACTCAACCAGCAAATATCAGAATGGAGAAAATCCTTATATGCAGCATTCATTTCACTCAAGAAATCGCAAAGCTTACGATGACTCAGAGATCTATTACCTCCTCGTATAATATTAGTTAATTTTACAGCTACTTTCATGGCATTGGCTTGACATAGAAATTTTCCACAGAGTGCTTCTTGGTGAATTATGCAATGAATTGTTGGGCAGGTAATATTATTTTGTTTCAATAGCCCACAAAAGCCACTTCCAGTCCCCGTCATAGCTTTGGCCCCATCTGTTACAATGCAGGAACATTTATCAAATCCTCCATAGTTCATAACAGACTTTTGAACTGCTTCAAAAATGTCAGTACCTTTAGTAGTCCCATGTAAAGATACAAGACTAAGGAGTTCTTCATTAATATTAAAGTCCTCTTGAATAGTTCGAACAAAAATTAACAGTTGACTTACATCTGCTTGATCAGTGCTTTCATCCAGACACAATGAAAAGTACTCACATTTTGCTATTAAATCACATAGCTTTTTTGCAACATACGTCTTGTGACGGTCTGTTGAGATAATGCCACTGTTTCAAACTTCTCAGCTAATTTCGGCTCATTAAATTGTTTTGCCATTTCAATTGCACTTTTCTTCACTATCACACCATCACTAAAAGGCTTTTTTGCTTTCGCTAACTCCAATGATACTTTATACGACGCAGCAAGGCTAGAACTTTGTTCAGTGCTAAGTTTTGCAAAAAAAAACTGGTTTGCTGCATCAATTTCCTCTTATATTCTGCAATAATGGTGCGTCTTGATTCTCCACTATACATATCAAATGTTTTACTGTGTAATGTACTGTAGTGTCGTTTCACATTATACTCTTTAGGCACTGACAAAACTTGCATGCAAACAAGTCATTGAATTTTATTCCTGTTGTTTGTAATCAAATAGTCTGATTCCCTTCGGCTTTGATACACTCGCCTTTCATCTTCAGTTTTTCTTTTCTTGTTAGGCATTTTTCTTTGAGGATAAGTAGCAGTAAACACAACCTCAGTATGCTGAACAAGCCAACAACACTAATTGCACAGAAATATGACCACAAGATTCACCCTGGAGGCCTGGAACAAAACAGTGTACAAAACTTCTTAGCAAAAACTTTTCATTCACTGGACATCTTTCTTCGGTCTCTAATCTAACTCTAATACAGTGAATATGGAAAGTAATTCTGTCTTAAATTCAACAATGTTCAGATACAGACACTGACAATAAAATAACTAATAATAAGGCAAACTCCAAGGTACAAATGGTTCAAGTTTAAGAAGCATAATCTGATCTTCCTGCCTTAATGCACAACCCCTTATAGCAGAGCTAAGTCAGATGAGTTGTTTGGATAGTAACACACAGTAAATACTTCAAACTTTATACTTTCCTGAAGAGGAAAGTAACAGAACATCAGTAAATGCCAAAAATCATGGAGCTGTCCTTCTCAACTTTAAGTAAACTTCCTACCTTTTAATTTAGTTTTTTATCCATCTTCCCTAATGCAACATATGGGAAAATTATCTACCACCATACTTCTCTCTGCAGCCATTATTATCCCTTTGTTGGCATATATATACACACTGAACAGTCATTGACTGGCCTTGAAGCTTTTTAATTATCACGTATCTCAGCAATCCTTCTTCATGAACCAGTGCATTCTACCATGGCAAGATGTATGCATATCAGGCAAGCACTCAAACAAGTTGGTGCACAAAATTACTGCTTCAATGTCAACTTTATTCTCTGTCTAACAGCCCTCTTAGTCACAAATTGTCCCTATTTGCCCAGTTGTAAAAAGTCTTTGCCTGAGTTGGTGAATGCCTTCTCCTTTCTTCATGTGCCCAGCAAGCCCAAACACAGTCCCTTTTATCACCATTCTATCAGCTCATCACTGAATAACATATCTTTGCTGCTGCAGCCAAGGGGATACTTGCTGTCCTACTGTGCCACATTTAGTTCACCTTCTCTTCAATGCCAGTGCCTCACTGTCCAGTTTATTCTTTTTCTTTTCAGATTTTCTTAGTCATAGCCGACATCCTTGGAACTTTTTTTTAAGTTTGCATGTAATTCTGGGCTACCCCCCTTCCCAGTGCAATGACTTGGGAATCTAGCCTCACTGGAGGAAAGGTGGTGAATTATACTTAATAAATAATGACCATAATTAGGACTTATAGACTTCTTTTCCTTCAGGAAATGTATATTAATTCACACTCTGTTATTCTATTAATGTCTTTAGTTAATATAGAATTATAAGTAATATTTTAAAAAAAGTGTCCCTGAATGTCCCTATCTTTTTCTGGATTTCTCCATGATTCTGCATACATTTGTCCTTGACTGAGAGGTATGCCAACAGAGCAAACATTTGCATAGCAGCAAGTGTGCACATGGCTTTCTTTTACACTCAGCAACAGGCACAACTTTATTACACAAATAACACTGCCAAATACATTTTGGAGTGGGATTGGATTTGACACTTTGCTTTACAAATTTACATACAGTACTGTTAAATTAAGCATGCCATTCTGAAATACATTACCCTTTTCTGTACAACTTATCAGTGGACAGGAATTATCTGACAAAAGTACTTGATGCAGTACTTGACCTGCATAGAGAGAACTGCAATAACTTTGTAAGCAGGGATGCAATGGATCTATTTCTGACCACAATACTGACCACATACATACAGTTTATATTGTGTGACTGTAAATATGCAAGCTGTAGTACTGCTAAAGCTTGTGTGTTTCCCACTTCATAATAAAGTTTACAGTGGGCTGCCAGGACTATTGTCAGAAATAGACAAACATAAAGTCCCATCTTATAATCTACTTGGCATGCAGTACATTGACCCTTTCAATCAGGTTTGTCCATGTATGCACAAGCACCAGAAATGAAACATTTCCTCTAACAACCTTCTCAGTAGTCTGTCCATGTATGCATAAGTACTAGCAAATGACATCAAAATGAATCATTTTCTCCAATGTTTCCTTAATTACTTTTCCATGTATGAACAAGCACAAAAATAAAGCATTTTCCCCAATGACTTCTTCAGTAGTGTGTTTGTATGCATAGTAAGCATCAAATAACATCAAAATGAATCATTTCTCCCAAGGGTCCCTTGTGTAGTTTGTCCATGTATGCACAAGCACAAAAATTAAACATTTTCCCCAACAACCCCTTCATTACTTTATGTAAGCACAAGCAATAACATGAAACATTTTCTCCAATGACCCCTTCAGTCAGGCTTGTCCATGTATGCACAAGCACCAAAAATGAAACATTTCCCCTAACAACCCTCTCATAAGTCTGTCCATGTATTTATAAGTGCTAGCAAATGACATCAAAATTAATAATTTCCCCCAAGGTTCCCTTAATTACTTTGTAACCACTTTATTGAACGACAAGTTGACCTAGGTTTTGTCTCTATATCACAGACTTCTTCAGAACAAATACTCCTATGTAACACACTTCCTTATATACCCACCCACTTCAATTAAAACATTCAATTAAATGATTAAATTAAATGATTTAATTGAATGTTTTAATTGAAGTGGGTGGGTATATAAGGAAGTGTGTTACATGGGAGTATTTGTACTGAAGAAGTCTGTGATATAGAGACGAAACCCAGGTCAACCTGTTGTTCAATAAAGTGGTTACAGTGTATACTGAGATTCCTGTGGTTCCTGTTGTCAGAGTTGGTCCATTTTCCTTGTCTGTGGTGACTGGTTGTATAATTTGTTATAAGGAGTTCCCTTAACTATTTTTCCATGTATGCACAAGCACAAAAATAAAACAATTTCCCCAATGACTTTTTTAGTATAAGTAAACACAAAATTACATCCAAATGAATACTTTCCCCCAAGGATCTCTTACGTACTTTGTCCATGTATAGTCTGCACAAACTCAAAAATTAAACATTTTCCCCAATGATCCCTTCAGTACATTTCTATGAATGCGCAAGCACTGAAATTAAAAAGTTTCCTTTCCCCAATGACCTCTTCACACTGGCTGCCTTAGAGACAGACCCAAAACCCTCACCCAGTGCCTTTTCCACCAAAGTCCAAACAAAAAAAAACAAAAGATAAAATTGATAAATAAAATATTGGCTGCAACTGCCTTCAATAAGACAAAGACATTACATTAATATATTTAATTAATATACCACCAACAGGGCACTGACAGCAATGGACTTGGACTTCAATTCACAAACTGTTGGCTTTAAAGGTAAATTATTAAACAACCAAACAACAAAGTTCAGTTCACTCACTTTAGTCTCGACTGATTTAGGAGGGAAGGAGGTCTGGATTATATATCAGTAGAAAAAGCGGGGGAGCCCAGCAACGGCTTTTAACTGGCATTTTTTTTTTTACATATGTGACCTGCCACTGAACCTGGCCTGACCAGACTGAACTATTAAGTTAGTCAGGCAGAGGGGAGGCAGACCAGTTGCACCTATTTTCCCTTTCCTTCACTGTACTGCAACGTGCAATCTCATCTCGATGTATATAACTTTCACGGTGGAATTCCTGTTTCAGCCTGGGATGGGATTGCTGTCTGGTTAGTGATTTACTTGTCTTTGTGCATTGTGCTTGCTTGATTATTTTCCTAGTATTATGCACTTAGGCAAATAAGGCTAGGAAAATCATCAAGTAAGCACAATGCATATGATGATGGGAAGGCGATCTCGGAGTGCAAGTTTCCCACTCCCAGTCCCCGAGTCCCGGAATTTGAAGTTGAATGGAACTCCAGCCCCCACACAAGTGTCAGTCAAGGAAGACAGCAGTCTGGCAGCAGCAGAGGCAGAGAACAACATTTCCTCCCTCATGTTTTTTTTTTTTTATTATTATTTGTGTTTACACGAACCACTGAGAGGAATTCCACCAACTTAAAAACAAATAACACAAAACCAAAGTGAAAAGGAGAAGCTCACGACCATACAAGTCGACCACTTTATTAACTTATATATGATAAGTTAATAAAGTGGTCGACTTGTATGGTCATGAGCTTCTCCTTTTCACTTTGATTTTGTGCAATTATTATTTGTGTTTGTTAACTGCCAACTAGGGAGGAGCACTGATCACTGACACCGATGGACACGGACTTCTGTCTGGTTAATCCAGCTCCTTTTTAGAAGATGAGGGAACATCGGATATTTTGGTTTGCAGGCCGCAGATAACTGCACCGCGGGCCACATTTTGGACAGCCCTGATTTAGTTAATTGGTTTGTTTAACATGGTAATACGCAGATCACAATAGACAATTTTCTGGCACAGCCCAGGTAAAGAAATTCCCCAAAAAATAAAGCAGATCAAATGCACAAAGTTAGAGTCATCAGAGGAGGTAGAGAATCCCATTGGCAATTCACACTGTGTTAATATTATTAATAGAGTAGCAAAACAAATGTGAATTCATTTTATTAGTAAATATGAGAGGGAAGCAGCAGATAAGAACAGAGGATCGATGAAGAATTGAAATCAGTGTAAAGGGAGTTGGGTGTTATATCCAGAGAAAAGCACTTGCAGACAGATTTTTGATAGAGGTATCTTTTGAATTGTGCTCTGAAAATGGAGAAAGAGGAGACTTCTTTTAGATTCTGGGGGAACGATTGCCAGAAGTTGGATGCAGGAATGGAGAAGGAATGTTTGGTATAGTACAGTTTGGTTTGGGGTATCTGGAGTGAAGGAGTGAGTAGTTCTAATGATTCAGAAAGAATTACCAAAGTTTATTGCAGTAACACCATTTTGGCACAGATAAAGTTGATTCCCCTTTTAATGGAATTAGCCAAGGGCAATTGCAACAAGCTTCCTCACAGGCTAGCTGTGCTCGCACAGCATCAGGGGGCAAATGATACACTCCCTCTTAGAGCAACTGCAACTGACAACCAGGATGATTCTATTTTGATACCTTTAAGCATTTGTTCCATGAGGATATGCAGCAGGTATTTAAGAAAACAAGAATATGTGCATCTAGAAAATGTTACATTTAGAATTGGAAGATGTTTTCTAGATGGTGCCTATCCAGTAACAGAGGACCCAAAAGGGTTTTTGTTCCTTAAACAATGGGACTTCATCAGAACTGAGCCAATTAAAACAAACTAACATTCCTTGTACAAAAATATGGAACCTCTGTTGTTATATTTTAAAAGTACATGTACCTCCAATCAAAATTCATCCAGTGATAAATTTCATGCAATATTAAAACATAGATTTAAAATAATAATAGTACGCAATCCACATTCCATATAATGATCAAACTATTTTAATTTAAAAGCTCTTCTAAATAACTTTACAGCTTAGCTTGACAGAACAAACCCTATAAGAATGTTGAATAGCTGTTTGTCTCCTACACAGGGACTAAGAAAGGTCAACCTGTCTCTAGCAAATTATTGCACAATGGTTGTCCTCTGCTATTGTTTTGTGTTACTCCCACCATGGTAAATCTCTTCCAGACAAGATTAAGGCTCACTTGATTTGGGACTTAACCTCTTCAATGGCATATTTGAAAGGGGTGGGCAGTATAAGCATTAGAGGCAGCAGCCTGGTCCTATGTTCATTCCTTCACAAAGCACTACAAACTGGAATTCTTTTGAAGGTCCAGAATAGGGTTTGCAAGGACCACTCTCCAGGGGCTCATGGATCCTTATCATTCCAGCGTATTCTGACATTCAGATTGGATGGCGCAGTGGTGCAGCGGTAGTGTTGTCGGCTCACAGCAAGAGGTTCTTTGGTTTGATGCTTGGCTGGAGTGCCTTCTGTGCAGAGTCTGCATGTCCTCCTTGCATTTGTATGGGTTTCCTCTGGGTGCTCCGGTTTCCTCCCACATTTCAAAGACATGTGTCTAGATCATTTCTCCCCAGGACTCTGCTGAAAATTGGCTTCGTTCCAAGTGAGACTTTCCCGGTAAATGATTGTTAAACAAGTAAATAAATAAATTCTACCTCCCAGTTAGGGTAGGCTTTGGGAATCTACCCAAAATGCCACTGAGGCAGTGGGGCTGATGACTGTAATACAGTTGCATAAATCCTACTTACCTGTAACAGTACATATTCTAATGCCTCACTGCCTCATTGGCGGCACCCACCATGCCCCAGATTGCGTATAGTTGCTGGAATTGGTTTTTATATGGTATTGTGAGTGGCTGTGAATATACACTTGTTAGATGATTCTGGCTTTCAGGTACTTTCCTCTCCTTCTTTGTGGAAGTGAAAAAGCCTGAGCACTCACTTCCTGTTACAGCTGAAAGCTTCCTTCTCAGGGTATGATCTGCCAATTAGCTGTCACAGGAAGAGAGAGGGAGAGGAGTATGAGCTTTTGAAAGCTGGCTGGTACTGTGTTATCTTAGCAAATAACCCAAAATACCACTGAGGCAGTGAGAAATTCAAACACCTGCTGTTACAGGTAAGTAGGACTTACACAGCTCTACTTTCTCAATACATATAATCACAATTATATTTAGTTTTTCAGTCGCAAATTATTCCCTTTCCAATCCCATTATCCAGCATAACAACCAGTTGCTCTTAACTTTTGAACAAAGTACAATATAACAATGGATATAACTTAGTTTGTAATTTAGATGCTTTGTTATTTCTTCATTTCCATGTAAACCCCTCTTATTTTTACTGGGCTGCCTAATCACATTCTATATACAACACTTACTTTTCTGTAATTTATTCTAATCTATTGAACTATTTCAATTTTTACCAATTTTAACATCCTACTGAGCACTATGTACATTTATGTTTGAGTCCTTACTTTTTTCAATTGCTAACCTAGTTTCAGTCATTTATTTGCTACCTACTGTTTTCTATCTGTTTTCGGAATACATTATCTTTGGGAATTTCCTTGCAATTTTCCACATATTTAGATTTTTTCATCAGTATTTCCTTTCCTCCCTAAATCTTATAAGCAGCTCTCGCCCTTCATAAATTGTTCCTGTCTTCTCATAGTACTGTACCCCATCCCATGGTCTATACTACTTATTATGATGTTTTCAAGCATAGTCTTGCCTCTAACTTCTGCTGCTTTAAATTTATAACTATCCTCTCCATTTTAATGTATTTTCTCCTGTTTTCCTTTGGCCAACTCCTTACGTCTCCTTCTGCCAACTCTGTAACAAGCTTATTAACCTCTTATGTTGTGAGTGATGGTCTTTTTTCTTCCATCTTCTGGTTATGGCCTTTTTCACAAACAATAATAGTATTCAGATTAATGTTTTATACTGCTTTGATGCAATCTTTACCAGCCCTATAATATTTTATACTGCTTTGGTGCAGTCTTTACCAGCCCTATAAAATATATCTGTTTTGTTAATAGTCATTGCTTCTGCAGTACCTGTGGCAATAGTCCTTGCACTTTTTTTTCTAAATTTTCTCAGTTTGTCACATTCCCAGAAAATATGAAGTTATATTCCCCTTTGTCCCCCCTTCCTCAGCACATCCAGTATGTTTCTTCTCCTCCCAAGAACATGAGCTAACCTGCTAGGAGTATAGAAGGACCTATACAAACACTTTGGTGCAGAAATCCAGAACTTTCAGGCTTTCGTTGCATATTTGGAGAAATGGTGTATATTGATCCATTGTAGCTCTGACAATCTCATGTCTAGGTCTCTCTGCTTTACCCATAATATTCCTCTCAAGACCTCCTTTCTAGGGTTAACTAACAATCCGTGAGCATTAGAGATTCTGCCCCTGATGCCTATCTCTCACTATCTCATTTCTGCTATTACCCTTACTAGCTCAAGTATTTTACTCTCTTCTACTTTAATCCATTTCAGGTCAGTCAGTACCTGTTTCACTCCCACATGTGCCCACTTCACCTAACTTTCAGGCCATTCTCTTCCTTTACCTCCTCCCAGGTTTTAACACTGTATCCTACTATTAATTGTGGACAGAATCTAATAGCCCTTTCCTCTGTTTCCCATCTCCAAAGCACTGTTTGCTGTCTCCTATTCCTCATTGCCTCTCCTATAGTGCATACTTCCACCTTCCAATCTCAGTTAATTCCCCCCTCAGATATCTTGAGGACTAATTTCTGAATTTCTAGCAGTCTGCAAGCCACACTGCCCCCTAGAAGTCCACAGTAATAGCAAAATTGCATAATTTCCCTTCTATAAGCCTTTCTGGACTTCCCATGTCATAATTTTAATGAAACACTGCCTTATGTAGAGGGCAAACTTGCATCTCCACCCCCATGTAAGGGGGGGAAGTCTCCCTGCATCCACAATAAAATCAATGCTGAGAGGTCATGATTTTTAACAAGTCTGTTTTGATGACTTTTATCTCATCCAGCCAGGCTCAATGAAAGCATTTATTGGTAACATTAACTTTGTTTTCATCGAAACATTATTGTACAGTAATTAACATAAATTGTAAATAATAATTTTTGTTAAACCTATGTATATGCTATAATGCTGATGTATGAAGTGTACACATACAACAGAGAAAATGTGTATTACTACTAAACGTTTTCACTGCAAAGTGTTACACAGTCTAAAGCTGGCCATTTATGTAATTGTATACAGTACTTTTCAATTCCATTATGTATATTCGAATTACTATACTGTTGCTAGAAAATAAATTATCTCAAAGACTCAGGTAATTCATATGCAATCATGGTAAATTTTCTGAATTCAAAAAACAACTCCAGACATATAGCAGATAATTCTTCAGGGACTCGATGATTGTGATTTTATGCTTTCTCATTTTTGTTTTTGTTTCTTCTCACATACAGTGTGCTTTACCAATAGGGAATATGACTCAGCTTTGAATCAGGTAAATGATTAGTCAGAGAACATGAAGAACAACAGAAATAGTTACAAAGTGCAAAGTGGGGATGTAAGGCGCATTATGATTTTACAGTGTTTCAAATCATAGCATTAAAGAGCCTTCCAAGATAAAAAAATTAATAAATCAAAAAGGAAAAAAAAACAAATGTGTGTCATATGCCACTCGCATGCTATACTTAACTTGTTCTTGAAGGGACTACTTTTCCTTTTGCATACATTAATTTCTCATTTGCATATGGTACAAAATATAGTGCAAAAAAGTGGTGTAAAATAAATGTGTGTAACTTGAATAATTCTATTTTATAAATGCAGTAAGTCACTTGATAACCCCACACCTAGATGCAACAGTATAGACAGCTTTCAGTTGTGTGCTTTACTAGTCATCTAAACATGAGGATTTCGCACAAAAACAAACTAATGTGTCTTAACACTTAATCGACAACTTATCTCAGATTAAAGTTTAAACCTGTTTCAGACATTGGGGTCTACTATAATATAAACTAAAGCAAATTAAAGCTAACTGACAGAGGATTCAGGGCAGTGTTCACAGAAACGGTCTGCAATGTGAATGGTCAGCACACATAAAGTATATACCAGAACTCTGCAGAATCCACCAAACACTGAGAATTTTGGACCATGTAGCCATATGCATATGCATACCTGGAAAGATCCAGATACAGAATAATATTGCAAATTAGGCATCCTTATTTGGGATTCACCAATACATCACTGAATTACCTAGCAAGTATGCAGAGTACAAGCTGCTATGTGAGTAACCCAAAACAACCAACAGCAGGACTTGCATAACAAAGTTAAGGTAGTATTCAGCATAACTTTGGTGAGCAACAGCATCATTAACCTAATGAGAATCAGTATGATTTGTAGAGCCATGAAGAAATTAACAGTGCCTGTACCCCCCCTCCAAGTGCTGTACACACAAGCACTAGCCACAACCAAACACAACACAGCCTTGAACAGTTATGGCATCTAAAAAAACAATACACCACTAGTGGCTAAACAGCCAGCACCAAATGCTTGTGCAATCCAGTATACAGTGTCTTTCTAGGCAATCCATTTGTTGATCATAAAGGAGTATGTGTATCCTTGTCATATCTTTAATTTAAGCCACAGAAAAGCATCAATGGAGGATATTCCCAGTCTCTCCCTAATTATATCAGTATGACATTCTTTCCATACATTGTACCTCAAAACTAGTAGTATGTATGCAAGGGTCACCCCTCCCCCTTTGTGCATGGTGCTCACACTCTACACTTTGCTGCATGAGACTCAGTGCCATCGTGCATATAACGACATCTTCCATGACCTTGCATCTGTAATTGTGTCGATACACCCTCTTATCATATCATGTCTCTCACTTAAGCATAAAGCTATCAGCCTCAATATTATTGCAATAAACTCAGTAATCTATTCAAATAATTGTTAATTAACTGCTGGTTGGTGTGACAGAGCAAGATGCAGAGGACAGGTAGAAATGGAAACAGATGATCTGTTGTGGCGACCTCTAATGGGAACAGTTGAAAGAGAAGAAGAAGAAAAAGAATTAATAGGGTTTCCTGTATGGCACCTTGGAGTTAACAAATACTGTTTTAACTTCAACTCTAGATTGTTATTACTATTGGTCTGTCTTTTTTAGCTCTAAAATTGGAACAGTTGCAGTTAAATATATGGTAAAGGCAACTGTTTGCCTCCCCAAAAAAAAAAATCTCAGTAATGCTATAAATTAGTATAGAAAATTCATCGATCATGGCTTCCTCCAAAGGCTGCAAGGCAGACCTGCAGACCATTCAGCAAGAGAAAAATTAACATTCAAATATGGATGAATTTTGACAAACCATAAAGATAGTTTGCCTTGGAATAATTCTTAACTGTTACTGGGGTTAGTTTTGATTTTGAAGGAGACAGCTTTTATGCTCAAACCTTACCAGATCTTGTTTACTGCTTGTTAGACTCTGATATGATCTTTGGACTAAAGAGTTGTCACTGGCTAGCTTTTTTTCAGACAAGTTCTTCTAGTTCCTCTTTTTTGGCTGATTGTAGTATTTCTAGTACTTTGTGCCTACTTTTTTCTTGCTAGTTTTTCCTGTTAGGTTACTTGGATTAATCTTCTCCTGTGTCACGGGTGTATTCTTTACTGCTTTTTCCTTCTCTCTATCTACTTTAAAAAATATTATATATATATATATATATATATATATATATATATATATATATATATTTGTTTATTTATTTATTTATTTAACATTTGTTACCCGGGAAAGTCCGACTTGGAATGAAGCCAATTTTCAGTGGAGGCCCGGGGAGAAAGGCTCCAGATGCATGTCTTTGTAACATGGGAGGAAACCAGACCACCTGGAGGAAACCCACACAAACGCAGAGAGGACATGCAGACTCCACACAGAAGGCACCCCAGCCGAGAATCGAACCGGAGAACCTCTTGCTGTAAGGCGACAATGCCGCCGTCCATATATATGTATATGTATATATATATATGTATATGTATATATATATATATATATATATATATATATATATATATATATATGTATATGTATATATATATATATATAAATAAATATATATATATATATATATATATAAATAAAATATGTATGTATGTGTATATATATATATATATATATATATATATATATATATATACACACAGAGGGTCAAGTTTTCAGAAACCTGAAATTCATATTTTTGAGATGATATGATTGACTTTCCAAAAATCCAAAGCTTTTGAATGCAGATCACAGAACATTGCAGATCAGGGAATTTACCCTTTTCCCCAGTGTGGTGCAATCTCCAAGTTGGTGTATATAATATGCAGGGGGTGTGGGGATGTAGCCTCCCACATGGGGAATGCAGGGGAGTTTGCCTCCCTGCAAAAATGTAAAAAAGATAGATTTTTGTTGTTTGTTGAAGTTCTACTTTTCAGAAGCGTAAACATTGTCTTGACAATATGAATTTTGTGTTTCTGAAAACTCCAGCTTCTGACATAAACCCATGTGTGTGTGTATTGTATCTTTGAATAATGTTTAGATTTTTAGTGATCATTAGGGGCTTTGTATGTTTGCTGTTGATAGTAATTATTGCCTTCATGCTCTTTCCAGCGACTTGCTTTTGTGTGTGTTTTTGGATTTGTTTGACAAGTTTTTCAGGTCCCACACTATGAGTGACAAGGCTCCAGGGTGTAAAAAGAGAACTGTATGCAGATGCAAGATTCCCCACCCCCACTCCATCCAGGATCCCCACTCTCTGTGTGTTTATTGTCTGAGATCGGTTCATCCTGATGTCATTTGTTTCTCCTATTCTTCTTTTGAGGCAAGAGTCCCCTCTAACAGAAATAATTGGTTTTAAAGGGTCATCTCCCTGCCCCTGCAGGAGAATCGGCCCCTTCTGCTTCTGTTTTTGGCTCCCCTGCTAGTAAGAAATCTGGAGACAACATTAAGTTTTCTAAGCAGAACAATAAACACAAACAAAAGGAGAAAGACAAAAATAAGAATAATGAAAGGGCTCGTAGAAGATCTCCTGAGCCTTTGGGGCCCTTGCATTCAGATGCTATGGATTTGAGATGGTCAGATATGGTCACTGTATTGGACTTGATAAGGATCTGATCCCCTACTCCTCCTCAAAAATTTTCTCCAGAGCCAGCCAGCCCCTGGCTTCATTCTGTGATGTTGCAGTGAGATTGTGCATCGATCTTCCATTCCTCCTTCAGTGGCATCATCTTTTAGGTCCATTCAGTTCTCAATGAAACCAACATCGACAGGATGATGTGGAAGTTTTTGAGGACCCACATATAGATAGGGGTCCATCCTATACTTTCCACTCCAGGACTGCTGGGCCCAGTGCTGACAACCCCCCTTTTGGTTTCTCCTTCTTTGGTCTGACCTTTAAACTTGGTGTTTAGGGAGCTAAGTGTTTCCCACAGGATGTCCTAAGTCAATAACCTGTTTGGCTTTGACTCCGACCGTACCCCTTACCCACTCGACTTAGATAGAGTCAGATCTCAAGGGGTACTGGAGCCAAGAATCAGAGTCAGTGCTTGGGGATCAAGGTCAACTCCACAGCTATTGGAGCCATCTGTTCCCCTGGTGCTCTTGGATATTGAGAGGTCCCTCTCTTGTGTTCTTCAGATCCCAGGGGACCCCCTTGAGGCCGGTTTCAACTTTGACATTTGAGGCCTTTAAAAGAGTTTTCTCTCCCGATCTAGGGAGGAGGCCTCTCATTCACACTCTGCCCCACCCCGCTGGCGTCTTCAGTCCCCTCTTCATGTTATCCTGTTCAGCAAGGGCAGTCAGCTTCCTTAAATGTCGAGGACACTAACCAAGTGAGTTCCCCTTCATCTTATGAGCCTTCCTCAGAAGCCCCCATGATAGGGGAGCATAAGAAGTAGGTTTGTAAAAGAAGGCATCTGGACTCTTCTCAGGAGTCCTTAATGAAGATATTGACTTTGAGAAGGAGAGGGTTACGTAAGATCCTTCCTTGGAAGATGTCTACTTTGTGGAAATTCTAGAACTAATGAGACAACAATGGAGTTGGTCCAATGATGTGCCCTCCCTGGAGGAGTCGGTCAGTATTCTTCAAGGCTTTTGGGACTGCCCCATCTACTTCCTGGATGGTCCATCCCTCTGATGAGCTCATTGACTTGGTCTCACAGAGAGCATGGAAGGAACTGGATGTGTAAGCCCAATAAGATTCTGGTTATCCCTAGGGATAAGCCTCACTGGAGGAAGAGTCCTTCCATTGATGCTATCCTGGTTGCAGCAGCTGCAAAGAAGGAGCTATCACAGGGGAGCTCAAATTTCCATCCCCCTAACAGGGAGTTTAGTGCTTTGGACAGATATGGAAAGCAGACCTATGCTTCAGCAATGTTTGTTATGCTCCCTGAATTATTTAGCTCACCTAGCTAGATTCCAGAAAGATTTGCACAAGGAACTCTCCAAGCCCCTCTTGGGTACCTTGCCTGCAAACATCCAGAAGACAGTGAATTTGCAATTAGCTGCCCTATAGTTATTATCAAATATAGCCATGTTCCTGCTGTCAAATGTGTCTAATGACAGTTCTAGAGCTGCAGGTACTGGCATTGTTATACACTGAGATGTCAGGATGCATCTCTGTGATTTTGTGGAGAGCTTTAAAATGTCATTTTTAAATGGTGCTTTTGATGAGTCTGCCCTCTGTCGACGTAATGTCAAAGAAACCCTAACCAGAAGTGAGCAAAGGGGCAAAACACGTGCTGCCTTGGGTATCCATTCTTCCATCCTCAAAGGACTTTTTTCCCAAAACCAAAAGAGTGGAAAGAGGTTGTGGTTCAGCAAGTCCAGGGTTTTGCTCAGGACACTTTCGGAGCCAGACCCTTCCCCTGGGCAGAAGGGGAAACATATTTAACAGACATCTCCCCCATGGCAGAGGCATTTCAAAGAATCAGCAGTTTCAAGTTCCCTTTATTGACAAAACCTTCCAGAGCTCCTGAGCAGCTGCCCAACTGTCACACTTTGGAGGCAGTCAGGGAACTTATCTGTGCACCCTCAAGTCTGGTTAGCTATCACACAAGATTCTTAGGTGCAGAGAATCATAACCAAATGGTATGTTATTCCCTTTGTTTTCCAGCCCCCAAACAAGCAAAGAAATCTTCCCAATGTCCCTTCCAGTCAGTGGAAGACAGGAGCCATAGAAATTTCAAAATTGCTGGAGAATCAAATCATCCAGGAGATCCTGCCAGGCCACCTAGGGTCCACAGTCTATTCAAGATTCTTTTTGTTTCTGAAGAAAATGGGGACCTCAGGCCCAGTCTGGATGTCGCACCAGTCCATTTCACCTCTTTTGAAGAAGGATGACTAGATGTGTTCATTAGATCTGCACGATGCCTGCTACCATATCAAGATAGCAAGGCAGTCCAGGAGGTTCCTCTGCTTTCAGCTGGAAGCACTGCCCTTTGGTCTCATCACAGCCTCCACTGTGTTCATCAAATGCATGGCAGTTGTTGCATCATTTCTCAGGCTGCAGGGGATCTGAGTGTTCCCATAGTTAGATGACTAGCTCATAACTGCTTCCACTAGGCATCTACTTGTTTGGGCCAGGGACTCCTTGTTCCAGCTATGTCCTCAACTAGAAATCATGATCAACAATTCCAATTGATCCTGGTCCAGATAATAGAATTCATAGGATACTATCTGGATACTACTTCTCAAAATTGCCAAATTCTCGGATTCCAGAGTCCTGTCTCTAAGTCAGTAGACTTTACCCCTGGCAAGTTCAGTTCTTCATTTATTCTGATTGATGGCTGCCCTGATAACTGTGGTCCCTCATGCCAAATTCCACATAAGAATGTTGTAGTGGAGTTGCTCAGGACAATGATCCGTGCTATATTATCACATGCAATTCTTGGTCAATCTAATGAGGATATGCAGATATCATATTCATTGGTGCTTGACTTCCTTGCTAGTTGTTATAGGGCACACTTCCCATTCACCATTACCACAGTGACTATAGATGCTTCCCTACTGGGGGGGCATTTCAAAGAGAAGATGTCAGCAGAAGCCAGATTTTACATCAATGTGCTGGAGATGAGGGCAATCATCCAAGCACTGCAGGCCTTCCAGGATTCCCTTCCCAGGTTTGTGATCTGTATCCAGAAAACATGCTGGTAGTCTGGTACATCAGCAAACAAGGGGAAACACATTTATATCCATTATGTTGAGAAGCCATGAGGGTGTGGTTGTGGACGATATCATCCTAGTGCTTTCTTGTGGCATCACATATCCAAAGGAGATCCAATGTATTAGCAGACAAACTGAGCAGGTACATTTTCCTGTCTAATAAGTGGTCTCTCATAGGTTCATAGGTAGGTACTAGGCTATCTGCCCGAGGGCATTTATAAGCCTAGCCAGAGTGTGTCAGCTTTTGCCGCCCCATTGATTAATTAACTGATCCTCTGTCAAGCAGAGCCAATGAAGGGATCCCAGGGGTGTATTTTCTGTTACCCATCCACTCGTCAAGGTTTCTCTTGAAGAGTGTTAGTGAGGTGCTCTGCCTGATGTAATTTGGAATTTTGTTCCAAAGCATGGGGAGTCTATGTGACAGGAATCGATCCCTCCAGCATGTTCTATTTATTGTTGTGGTGAGGTTTAGCTCACTAGAGCGTATGGCTCGCAATGACTTGGATTTCTTTAGGTGGAGCATGTCCATCAATCAATTCAGAGTTGGACATGGCTTTGTAAGTCAGGCAGAGATCACTTTTGAGTAAGCGATATGCCACTGAGTACAGCCGGAGTTTTTTCAGTCGGGCTGCATAGGACATATGTTTGAGACCAGTAATCCTCTTGGTGAGGTACTTTTGTGGTCTTTCCAGCAGTTGGAAGTGTCTTGTGAGGTACATCCCAAATGGGGCATTGTACTCTATGATGGGTCTAATGAGTGACGAGTAGAGGGGCACTATAACCTCCTTATTTCTAGATGTGAACCCTTTAGTAATTAGATGGGCCACATAGAAGGATTTCTTAACTTCTTTGGCAATATGATTGTCAAAGGAGAGATTACTATCTACCTGGGTCCCCAGATCTCTTATTATCTCTTCTGTATTAAGGGGGCTGCCACCTTTTTGATAATTAGTGGGTGTTTTGTTTTTCCCAAATGGGATGACTATGCATTTTTTGGCATTTAGTTTGAGGCCATAACTTTGACACCAGGTGTCCGTCTCAGTAAGGCCCTTTTGAAGGATGTCCGTGTCAGACGGAGAGTCAATTATGGCTCTCAGTTTGCAGTCATCGGCGAACTTGGTTAGCCATAGTCCTCCTGTGTTTGCCTGTACTTCTGAGAAGTATATGCCGAACAGTAGGGGTCCCAGGACTGAGCCTTGCAGGACACCACTTGTGACTGGTTTAGAGTCTGACCTGGAGCCCACTATTCCTACCATGTGAGTTCTGTCTGTAAGCCAGTTGGCAACTCATCTCATGACGTAGAGGTTTATGTTCAGGCTGGTGAGTTTTTCTGTAATACCCGAATGGGGAATGGTGTTGAAAGCCTTGGCGAGGTCAAGGTAGGCTGTGTGAACCATCTTTCTCTCGTTTATGGCCTTGGTGACTGTCTCGAAGAAGTCAACCAGGTTTAGTAAGCATGATCTGCCCTTAACAAAGCCGAACTGGGTCGGGTCAAGTGTTTGGAGGTTCCCAATGCCTTTGTTAATGAGTTCCATGATGATGCACTCCATAGCCTTGCATACCAGGCTAGTCAGGCTTATGGGGCGATAGTTACCAGGGTCAGTTGTGGCCCCTCCTTTGTAGAAAGGATTAACCGTTGCTGTGCGCCATTCTATGGGCACGGAGCCTGTGGAGAGGCTGAGGTTGAACAGCGTGTTTAGGTGGGGGGTTAGTTTGTTCTGTAGTTCGTCCAAAACACAGCCTGGGACAACATCTGGTCCCATTGATGCTGTGTTTTTGGCTTTTGAAAGGGCTGTTTTCATCTGTGCATCTGTGATTTTTGGGACACTACACTTTTCCGGTATTGTTGTGGGCCCTTTTGAAGGTGAGAGGGGGGGTGAAGTTTGCACTGAATCTATCTGCCAGGATGTTGGCAATATCAGTAGGTTCAGTATATTTTGTGCTATTTTGCACTAGTTCAGTGCATATCTGCGAGTTGCCACTTAGATTCTTAACATAGCTAAAGAAGGCTTTGTGGTTACCTTTTAAATCCTTGGCTATTTTTCTTTTGAAGTTAGCCTTGAATGATTTCATGAGGGACCTCAGTTTCTTACTGATACTGATCAGGGATGTCTTTCCTTCTTGGGATTTGCTTTTTTTCTGAACTAGTTTCCTCCTTCTGTTGTACAGCCTGTTTATTGCAGGGGTCCACCAAACTGGTTTCCTTCTCTTAGAGGAGTGAGGCTTGGTTTTGCTAGGGATGGCATAATCCATGCATCCTTGTAGGTGCTCATAGAGTGCATTTGTAAAGGTTTCTGATTCTTGGGCAGCATTATCCTTTAGCGTGGGGGCTGTGAAACTTACCACCTCTGTAAGGTGAAGTTTGCTTTAGAAAAGTTTTTTTTACTGTGGTTTCCTTAGTTGGGGGTGGTGGTGGGGTGTGGACATCCAGAGTGATTAGTTTATGGTCTGATCTAACCAGTGACGGGTTGACCTCTGGTGTGGAACACCTGTCACCCATGTTGGTGATGACCAGGTCCAATATGTTTTCACCTCTGGTAGGGGAGTTTACCAGCTGATCCAGGGCGTTTGAGTTGATGAATTCCAGGAAGCACTGGGCCTGGGAATTTGTACTCGAGTAGTTTTCCCAGTGAATGGTAGGGTAATTGAAATCTCCCAATATCAGGGTGTTTGGTAGTACCTTCATGTTTTCCAGTGTCTCCAGAAAGGTGGAGTAGTGGTCCTGGGTCATGGAGGGTGATCTGCAGCAGGCCACAATTTGCATTGCAGATTTGCCCGATGTTAGTTGCACATGGATGATCTCAGAGGTATTATACTGCGCCACTAACCTGGAGGTGTAGGTATCCTTGATGAATATGGATACACCCCCCTCCTTTTGTGTTTCAGTCCATGTTCTGTGGCCGAAACATGTGGTATGAGTTGGAGCCCGGTAGTGCTGGGGTGCTCTCTGGAGCCTTGAACCAGGTATCAGTTACTGCACAGATGTCGACGTTCTCCATACTGAGGAGTGCTTTGAGCGCGTGCATTTTGAGATTTAAACTCCTGGCGTTGAGTAGCATAACCCTCAGTTTTTGTTAATTGTGCTGTTTACAGAGGTGGGTTTGACTTTTGAGCCTTGCCTAAAAAAGGCACTATGGGGGCAGCAAGAGCCTTGGCCAGTATTCAAAAGCCTAGGGGTGACAGGTGCAAGCCATCTCTTGCAAAGTAATGCGGCTTGTCGAGCATGTCATCCCAGGCTAACAGACACTGGATCCTCTTTGAATGACACCAGAAGCTTAGCCAATTGTTGAAATTGATAATTTTTTCTTTATACTGAGGTATCATTCTTGGTGAGGGCAGGATGCTACTCAGGGTCAGGGTCATACCAGCCTGGGCTACATGATCAGAGAGCTCTTCCATGTCTCTTTTCATGTAGTCAAGGGAGGTACGTCTCAGGTCATTCACACCAACATGAACAATGACAGAGTCATATTTGTACTTGTTCTGGAGTGACCTGAGTGCTTGTGTTATGTGGTGGATTCTGGCTCCCGACAGGCAGCTAACAGTAACCTCCTGCTTGTCCAGCCTAGTGAGTGGGACGTCAGTGTGCCTGACTTTAGAGTCACCTATTACTAGTGTGTTAGGTATGTTATTTCGCCTTAAGGGCTGTGATCGTGCAGCACACTGATATTGTGTTTTATGTGTTGTCTGGTTTGTGATGGGAAGTGCAGGTTGTTTGGGTGTCTGCTTTGGAGGTTTCTGATGCTTTTGCAGGTTTTTATTAAGAGCCTCCAAGTATGATTTTGTGTATTTATGTGTATTTTTTGCCAGTGCTGTTTTAGTAGGTCTGTGTGTGGCTGGAGTTGTGGTGCAAGTGTTAACCTTCTCCACTTGACTGTCTTTTCCAGTCTTGGGTGGAGACAGCTTAGCTTCCAGTTTGGCTGTATAACTGCATCTCTCGCATATGTTAGTGTGATGGCCAGAAATGCCAGGCTCTTGTCCACTGTACTCTGTATCGTGTCTTCTTCCCAGAAACCAGCCACCAGAAAGGGTTTGCGGTTTTGTCCTTCTCCAAAGGTCTAGATTTCTTCTCAGCTGATTTTACTTCCATTTTGGATATTTTGTCAGGTTTATTCATAGGTTCATAGGTGTTATCTAGGCTAACAACCACAAGGGCCTTTTTAAGCCTAGCCATGCATCCCAAATCTCTGACAAATCCTGATACCCTTGATAAGTGTAAGCATTGGCCTGGGAGATTAACTATGTACAGGTTACCTGTTTGCATCAGAGACATAGGTGCTAAACCAGGGATGAATTTCCAGTTTCCCATCCAATTGTCCAAGTTGCACTTGAATTTGATTAGGGAGGAACTCTGCTTGACATGGATGGGGAGCCTGTTCCATAGACAGGGTAGTCTCTGGGATACATACCTATATCTCCAGCAGATCCTATTTATATCACAGGCAAGGTTTAAGTCTTTAGAAGGTTGTGTGTGTTTCTGCATTCAAGGTACAACTAGCAGCCATTTCCAGCTTTCATATGGGGGGAAAATTTAACGTTTGCTGCTTCATTTAATTTGTAACTCTTCTTAGACCACCATTGGGAGACCTGGTACCTCCTTGGGGGCTGACTAGGCATACTTTTGAACTGGCAGCTTCAATGGAACTCAAGTTTCTGACCTGGAGGACTATTTTCATGGTGGTGTTTACCTCAGCTAGGAGGATTTCACAACTGCAAGCCTTGTCATGTTTGGGAGGAGCATTACATTTTGCCAAACTATCACTTAATAGGATTTAGTTTGTTTTGGAATAGTTCCTAATGATTACAGGATTGCCGTGGTTACCAAGTTGATTTTTGTTTCGAAGGAGACAACTTTGTGGTCTGATCTCACCTCTGAGGATTTGACAATGTGTGAATGTGTGCAGCATTCTCCCATATTGGTGAGTACCATGTCTAGTATGTATGAACCTCTGGTGGGTGTGCTGACTATCTGGTTAAGGGTATTTGTGTTAATAAAGTCCATGTCACAATAATGGCACTGATGTTTGTATCCTCCAGAGTGAGGAGCTGTAGGGTGTGGAGTTTTTTGTTTAGGCTCCTAACATTGACCAGTAACCCCTGTAGGTTTCTTTGGGTTTTATTTGCTATGTCAGTTGGTTTGTCAGTTTTGACATTGCCTAAAAAAGGCTCTATGAGGTTGGATAAAGTTTTAGCCAATATTCAGAAGTCAGGCGCAGATCATCCTTTGCAAAACAAAGTGGTTTGTTAACCATGACCTCCCATCTGACAGATATTGGATCCTTCTGGAAAGACACCAAAAACTAAGCCATTTATTGAAGTGAATCATATTTTGTTTGTACCGTAGCAACATCCTTTGTGATGGTAGAATGCTGCTCAATGCAAGGCCCATACTTGCTTGAGACACATATTCAGAGAGGCCAACATTGTCTCTCTTCAAATAGTCCAGGGAAGCAAGTCTTAGTCATTAATGCACACATAGACTATGACAGAATTATACTGGTACCTGTGGTGTAGTGACTTGAGTGTGTGCTTAACTTGGCAGATTCTGACTCCAGATAGGCAACTAACTTATCTTCTCCTTGTGTAGTCTGGTGAGTAGGGCATCTGGGTAATATGCAATGGGATCCTCTATGACATAAGTCCTGGTAGAGTGTTTGTTTGCCTTATGAGTTTTGCTCTTGGGGCTCCACTGTATGTAGGAATGTATGTAATGTTTGATATTGCTTTTGGTGAGTGCTTTAGAGATTGTTGCGGATAGGCACTGCCATTTATAGGCTTAGGAGGCCTTTGATATTTGGGAAGATGCTCTTTAGTGCCTCAGCATAAGTTGTCCTGTGTGTGTAGTTGAAACTGTGTGGTGGATGTTATGTGGATTTTTTGACAACCTTGTTTGTTTGAGAGTTTTGCCTACAACAGTGAAATTGTGTATGTGCATCTCTCATATACTGTGTTTGTTTCTTTAAGGATTAAATGGTTGTCTGTGAACATGACAATTGCAGCATTGTCTCAGAATGCCCACATCTAGCAAACTTGCTACAGAGACGTTTGGAAATTGCGTATCCATGTTGTCCAGACCTGTATTTGTGCGGACTACTGTAGGTCATGGAATGGCTTATGCAGAGGTTTCCTTGAGTGGTTTCTGTGTTTGCAACTAGACTAGGTTAGATTGTGCTAAGATTTGGTAGCAGTACTGTTTAATGTGCAAACTAGCTGCTCTAAGCTTGTCTGCATGCAATTGCTTTATTTTATCCACACAGGTTTCAGTTCTAAGGGAAGTTTTCCGGATAAAATATACTTTTTAGGCATTTGTGTCTGTACAGGGCACTGATAAACTCTTGATGTAATAACACTAAGAAAGATTGCTTGTAAGTGTAATGCTACAACAACAAAATTTAAACAAATTACCTTGACAAGGCAATTTCAAGTATCAGGCGTCTTTAGAATGATTTAAAGGCAACATTAACAGGCAAAGCAAAAATAAAGTAGTAGCACTCTAATCAATTAACTGAACTGCAAAACAATAAAACAAATATCTTATCTGACAGGAATGGAGCAGGATTAATTCAGGACCCTGTCAGAGTGGCAAGGGTGCCAAGTAGATGGGAGCTCTGGGAAAATGAGCAAAAGCAATTTGTAGTAAGGGAGGTTTACTCAAGTGCAATACAAGTTTGCTGGTTGGGCACTTAGTATTACAGATATATGTAATACAGTATTTGGGGAAATACTTAAATAGGTTACAAAACAGACAATAACAATGAAAGAGGGGAAGGAGGGACTTTGGAAATCGGATTACCATAAAGGGGTAAGCCCAAGACACAGCCTTTTAAAACCACAACAAGAGAAGGGTGGGACTGTTGGGGAAAAATTTAAACTGGGACTCTAGTCCTATGGTTAGAATTTCAGAAACTTTTAGCTTAATGTCTCAGTATGTGTGTGTGTGTGTGGGGGGGCACACTCAAAGAAGGGGAAAAAACAGTAGCAAGATAAACCGAAATGCACTGGAATGCAACTTTAAACAGGTATATACAACAATAAAAAGACTGAAGCACAAATCCTGGTAGGTAGCTGTGACTTGTACACCCCCAAAATACATATAATATATGTATATATGGTTCCCCTTTAGAAGGTCAAACGGCTGAAATCTCGAAATTCATATAGCCGAGACCATATGCTCGAAATTTCAGAAGCTCGACCTTCTGAATAGGGATCGGCAGACAGCGCAGACCGGGAGATTTCCCTTTCTGCGCTGTAGTGTGATCTCGGAGTTAGAATAGATAAGTAGCAGGGGCAGAAACATTGTTTTGTGTTTCGTTGTTTTTTTTGTAGTTCCCCTTCAGAAGGTCGTGCTTCTGAATTTCGAGCATATGGCTTCGGCCATATGACTTTTGAGATTTCAGTCATTCGATCTTCTAAAGGGGAACCGTATATATATATATATATATATATATATATATATATATATATATATATATATATATATATATATATATATATTTATTTTATTTATTTTATTTTACATTTGTTGACCGGGCTAGTCCAACTGGATATATGTCCATTTCCAGTGGAGGCCCGGGGAGAAAAGCTCCACAAACAACAATCAAATAGGACAAGACAATGTCCTATATACATTCATACATACAAATACAAGATAGATATAGACATAGACAGACTGACGTTTGAGGGAATTAGATTGTAATAGTCACATTGTTTGCCAATTTAAAAATGTAGCTAAATATACCTGGGACTGTCACCTGAGTGTTACAGAATTTGAATTCTCTTTTGTCTTACATTGCTGCTAGTGGCTGGAATCTTAACAACATCTGTTCTACATCCCTATGCTGGAAAGTAGTGGAACTTTGTGCTGACCCAAATATGTAACTGTAATAACTTGCATTATTGGAGGAGATGGATATTTTAGCATGCTGGAAAATAAACTAGGAACTTTCCTGGGGCTAAAGCATATTATGCAAAGAGTGTTAGTATTATTATTTCTGTGTATTGAAAATTATAAATTCAGAACTGGTCACACTCTGACAATTCACTTTATTTCTACTTTATATGGCAGTGTTATTTGTAACTTTACAATAATGTTTCTTCTGAACCACAGTTTGCTTGGTTACAATTCTCACTTTGCCTTTGACCTGGATTGTGCCTTTGAGGGCCAGTCAATTTACTCACTTAGCAAATGTAAAAACATAAATGCAATAAACTCTCTGTTAACGGGAACTCAAGCAACCAGAGCTCTCAAGCAACCAGAAAACCAGAAAAAAAAATCGAAGAAATACAGTACAATTTTCATGTGTTGTACCTTATGTTTTTAGAGTTTTAGAGTTTTAAAAAGGAAGATAGAAAATAATTTCCCCTCTCTCCACAACCTAGTATAAGGTACGGTATTAGTCAGGCCTATTTTATTAGTAACTCTCAAGCAACCAGAAACTACAGATATCTGGCATCTATCAATCCCCATGGGTGTCGGTTAACCGAGAGTTTATTGTACAAATTAAAAAAAAAGGTATTTGCATAATTTAGGGAGTTTTTTAATCAGGGCAGTTGATAAAAACTGACTAGAGCTTGTAGAATTCTGCAGTTGTAGGCCATGTGATCTCTTTTCCCTGTGGTAGCTCAGAATGTGATTTTTTTTTTTTTTTTTTGTCTTCTGACTGACTGGTTGCTTTAGATCATGGTACAGTATGCGTTTTGTACATACCTCATTTCTGCAAACGGGTAGCAGCAGTACCCTTTTGAGGCTGATTAGAAGGTTAAAGGGCATGAAGCTTCAGCATGGATTCTGCACCCATACACACTGTAAAGAAACAATCCATTCCCAAGGGAAACAAGCAAATCTAAACATAAAATCAATCAGTCTGTAATCAAATGCATCATTCTGAAGTTAAGCTGACAGCTGAAGACAGAATCTTGCACTCTTTTTTTGCCAAATTTTGTAGAGTTCACTGAGGTACGTTGACATTGAATTATATGAAGTTAGGTAACTGGGGCAGAACCTCCAGGAGAAAAAAAAATAAATTTAATTTTGAGTGAAGTAAGGCTCAATATCGTGACTACTTGGTACAGAGGCATTATTACTACATGTTCATTTGTATGCCTCTTTACATCATATGAAGTGCACTGATTACTCTAGTAAAAGCTGTTGAAAAGTAATGATAGTATATAATGACAGAACAGTGTAAAACTTCTGTGTGGAAGATTTTCAGAACATATATCTCTAGTTAATCACTGTAGATTAATCAGATCAGACAATAGTAGTAGTAGAAGTAGCAAACTTTTGATCTGATTAATCTACAGTGATTGACTAGAGATATATGGACTGAAGATCTTCCACACATAGATGTTTCTTACACTGTTTTGTTTTTGGACCCACTATACTTGTTTAGTGGGTTGTTTTGAGTCTTGGTGGATACCACGGAGATTGCTTTTTTTTTTTTTATATATATACAATTACAGACTGATCCAGCTTGAATGCTACCTCAGTTTTGTACCCTAACACTGTTGTCTACTGGTGTTTGCACCAAACCCACAACTCTCATAGCCTAAAAGCATCCTGAGATGTGCCATTTTTCACGTGATAACTAATTTATCTTCATTGCAGATAAAAGTGAAACACCTTCAGGAGTACAGGAGGAAAAGGAGTCTGCCGAGGCTAAAGCTAAAAAAGAAATGGAAGTGCAGGTAAGATACTAAAAATTAATTGACAGTTACTCTTTGAGTGTGTATGTGTACTTGCTGTTTTTAAAGGTTAAGATAAAGTTATTTAGTAGACATTCAAGTAAGACCATTTGGGCAATGTGCAAAGAGTAAGGCCTACTACAGCCATGTCTGAAGTAAGCCAGATGGCTATAAGTCTGAGAAATAGATCGATAACCACTTCTGTTCTGCCTCATTTCAATTTACATCTGCTAGTTACAGATGTAGGCTTTATTTGTTTAGGATAATCTGTAAATGGGAAGAGATTGTTCAACAATATGGAGAAAATAAAACAAAAAATATTTGAATTTATGTCTGTTATCCATGTGTTTGTGTGTGTGTGTGTGTGTGTGTGTGTGTGTGTGTGTGTGTGTGTGTGTGTGTGTGTGTGTGTGTGTGTGTGTATTTACAAGTATCCAAATAAGAAACCGGTCACTTGGTTAAAGGTGATCATGTTATTAATGCAGTTAGTATTTCTTCTGTGGTAAATCTGGAAAAGATTCTGGCAGGTAAAAAGAAAGTGTATCATAGTTTCATAGGTTCATAAATGTATACTAGGCTATTGAACACTAGAACCTTTATAAGCCTAGCTGTGCAACCCAAATGTGTCTCACAAGTTATATGTTTTAGACATTTTTATAGGGGTGATTATTGGTTTCACCATCAAAGACATGGGGGATCAGACCAGGGTGAATTTTCAATTTCCTATCCAATGGCCCAGGTTACGCTTACTTACATAAGGTTAGGGAGGAAATTTGTTTCACATGGATGGGGAGTCTCTTCCAGAAAAAAGAAATTCTGTGAGATACATATCTGTCTGTCCAAAATGCCCTATTTAGATTGCAAGTAGAATTTAGGTCTTTAGATCTAGTTGTTCGTATGCTGTTTGTTATGTAGATGTGGAAAAGGGTCATTAGAGCAGGGTCCAGGGATGTCTTGTATATCTTGGATTAGTGTATGCTTCTATATATGCAGTTATGCATGTATGTATGTATTTGCATTTGTTATCAAACATCTAAGAGGGCAAATTAAGTCTACTAAAGCCAAATTTGAAGTAAAGGTAACTTCACAGGCAAAAGGCAATCACAAGACTTTCTTTAGCTATATCCAAAACCTTAAAGGCTGCACACAACAGTGTGCAGAACTGATTGTAAATGGAGCCACCTACACAGAGACAGAATATATAGCAAATCTGCTGGCCAACAAATTCTGCTGCAATTTCATCCCATATCTCCCCCAGCCACCTCTTAGGAAGTACCATCAAACAACACCCCCCCCAACTATCACTAGGAAGTTTGTCCTAGATGTGCTCTCTAATGCCAAAAACATTACATCAATGGGCCCTGATAATATACCAGGATACTTCCTAAATTGCCTGCAACATGACCTCTCAGGACTACTGGAGTCACTGTTTAACAGTAGTCACCAGACAGGCTTTGGGCCATATGAATGGAGAACTGCAACAGTTGTCCATCTGCACAATGGTGGGCTATCAACAGACCCCAGAAACTACAGACCCTTAAGTCTGGCTAATCACATATGCAAAGTCATGGAAAGAATTATCATGGAAATAATTAACAAGGACATAGAAAGCCTTCAAGCACTGGATCCAACCAAGTCTGGTTTTGTCAAGGGCAGATCATGCCTACTCAGTCTGGTGGACTTTTTTAAGAAAGTCACCAAGGCAACATATTAGGGTAAAATGGTGCATACTGCCTGGCTTGACCTGGCTAAGGCACTTGATACAACACTAGCATTTAAACAAACTCATGGATATAGGAATAAACCCCTATTTTACACCCTGACTAGCCAGCTGGCTCTTAGATAGGACCTAGGAAGTTAGGATATGGGAGACCACGTCCACAAAGAGGCCAGTCACAAGTGGAATCCCACCGGGCTCTGTGCTGGTTCACTCCATTTTGGTATCTACCTCTGGAATGTCAAGGGCAATATCAAGGGCTTCTGGCTGACCAAGTTTGCAGATGATTGCAAATTAGGACAAGTCATAGAATCCTCCCAAGACATTAGCATCCTACAGGAAGGATTAACACAGGCAAATGGCTGGTGCCAAAGCCACGGCTTAAAACTCAAAGCCAAGAAATGCTTAATACTACCCTTTGGGAAGTCGGACACACTAGGATATTACCTAATCAATAATACACCCCTAAGGGAAGAACCAGTAATCAGGGATGTGGGTATGTGTATAAATGGTAACCTGGCTTTTGATCAACATTTGTCTACGGTATCATTCAGTGTTACTCAGCTTATAAGCAAAGGCATGAGATCTACATCCAAGGACATCACCATTCCACTGTGTTCAGCCATCAGATCAATCCTTGATTACAACTCCCCTTCAGTAAGTACCTGACCAGACACACGCAACAAGTGGAGCATCCACAGAGGTTCTTCACAAAAAAATACAAATCGTAAACAGAATGTCCTATGCAGATTTTCTCAAAGCCCTATTTCTACACTTGGTTCCTACAGACTGTTGAGAAGTGATCTATGCCTAGCATTCAAGGCATCCTTGGATCCTACTCTTATAGACCTTTTGCATATTTGCAAAACAAATAGCATCAATATCACTTGATCTAGGATATAAACTTTGCTTTCAACATAAATAGGACTTTGGAGAGACAAATATGTGTCTTACAGAATTCCCCTCGTCTGGAAGAGCTTTCCCATCTGTGTGAAGCAGTGTTCTTCTCTAAGCCTATTCAAGAGAAACCTGGACCAGTAGATCAGAAATTGGCAGTACATCCCTGGGTCTTGCACCTATATCTCTAATGGACAGAGGCAGCCTGTAAATCTTGCTGTAGCTCACATGTACCTCATAAAATAGTCTCTAAGGCACATAAACTTGCAGGATACAATTGGGATGCATGGCTAGTCTTATAAACACCCTAGTAGTCATTAGCCTAGTATACACCAATGAACCAGGAAGACCCAGCTGGGCATACTTTTTTTTAAGAGGCCCTTTGATGTACCTTGTCAAGCAAATGGGGGCAGCCTTGATAGTGATGTGGATGTAATCACTATGGACACTAAGGTGCATATAGCTTTGACTGTCCTTGTAGCAGGGACCTTCTACTGATCAAGGTAGACTGTGGGCATTTAAGAGGCATCCAACTCATTAATTCTACACCAATTCCTTGATGTTAGGCTGTGACATGTGTATGAAGCATATGTGGTTCTCATGAACCACAGACGAGACAAAGAACAGTATGCAAATGTCTCATGAAATAGCATGTTTTCCTGAGGGTGAGAGGCCACTGATTGCACTGTACCAACACTACCAGCAAGGCCCTGCCTGGACAGCATGGATAGCAGTCCATCAACTGAAGGGATTCCACTCTACCAACTACTAGACTGTGTGCAACAGACAATGTATTATATGCATTGAATCTGTGCACCACCTAGGCAATTTCCATGAATCACACATTTCACATTTGTCAGACCTATATCAGCAATTTTTGTTGGGGGTCTTCACACAGGGGCAGTTTTTTTCTGCTCCCCCACACTTACCCACCATCGTCCCTTGCTATCCATATACCCATTTGTTCCTCATGGGGCAGAGCTGTTCCTAGACCATTTGTTCCCAGTGAGGCAAGAGACAATTGCATGGCCATAATTCTGGCAGCTATTAGAGCCTTTTTTGTGAGTGCATCCTAATCCTACTCCTTGGTGGTGACATGAACCCTGTATCACCATTGAAGGACCATCTCTGCCCTTCTAATATGTTAGTATGTCTGCTCCTTGACATACTTCCACAAGAGCTGCAACACACATTGGCTTGGATGCATCCACCCACCCACAACCCTCCCTGCCTGACCTGATTTTGGAGGAGTAGCTTGCACCACACCTCCAAGAGTGCCAGGTCACCAAAGGGGAGGAGACCCAACTATCTCTCCTCCCATATGAGCACACTGAAATAAATCACTCATCTCTTGCCCACCAATGACCAGCTGTTACAGCTTACTAATCTGATAACTGTTCTCAGGTTTTCTGGGTCGCAGACAGGAGTTTACCCCTCTGAACACAGAGCTGGGTGCCACAGGGGCAGCTTATTAGTGATGCTGCTTATGGTCTGGTTATATTGCTAATGGCACTGATATGCAGCCACACTGTTGCAGACCCGCAGGATCATCAAGCATATGTTTTGATGGATGAAGGCTTGCTTTTACTTCCTGTTTTCCTCTGGTGGCATGCTGCAGTATGCTCCAAAGACCTGCAGTAGGATAGTTGCTACCTGTGCAATTCTGCAAAAAGTGGTGGCATGCCAGTATTTAGAGCAGAGGATTGTTGTCATTGTACAGACAGACAAGAGCTAATGGAAGAGAAAATGCTATTTGAATAGCTGTTTGAGGATCCAGCTGTAGGAGAAAACAACGCAAGGCAGAGGCAGGTGCAATACCCTGCAGCACTGGCAAGGAGGCAGTGTCTCTAACACAGCTATGGGCAATATTAAACACAACAAAGATTAAAATTGATGCATGCAGTACTACACCCAGGCTTTGCTGTATAATGGATGGACTGGCCACATGTTGAATCCGATATTATCTCTCCATGTAATACAGCAGTTATGACAGAGCACAGTTGCTGTCATATGTACACGTTGGAAGGGACACAGTGACAGAGAACAGCAGTGGACACATTGGTGGACGGGAGAAACTAAGAATGTGGAAAGAAGTGTGTTACCTGGCTGGAGATTTGAAGTTGCTGGGTATGCTGCACTGAGAGAGGGTATGCTTCTTGAAGGGGTGTCCGGATGTAGTGGGTACTTGTATGTGAAATAAGCATGCAGTCAGTTAATAGATTTTTAGCCTTAAGAAAAAGTACACTGTTTACCCTTCAATGAATAAACTAGATTATACACAGTTATGTTTCTTACTGAAGTGATAAATGGTGCAAAGATGGCATCTACTAACAAAAATATTTTCTTCAGTATATCACACTTCATTTGTTTTCACAGAACTCCTTGCCTGTTTCCCTTTAAGAATTAATTATTGTTGTTTTCATAGAAAAAAAATGTCTCATAGTTCATAGTTAGATCATTCCCTGATTGACTACCTACACCTCTAGACAGACAGTCTCCTATTTCAAAGCTTTGCTGGTGGAGGGAAAACAGCTGATTGTTTTATAGATGCAATAAATAGCTCGTCTTAAATATAGGGAAACTATCATTTTACATGCTTTCCATTTCCAGTCTGTTTACTCAGAAAAAGAAAGAAACTCTTCCACCTTTGCCTGCATCACAAACCAAGTACATTAGTCTACATATCCACTTTGATAATGCCAGGGAAAAACTCCGTAATTGAATACATACATATGATCAGTACATTTTGACATTATCCCCAGCGTAGCCCAGGATCACAATATTATGCTGCGTATATCTAGCTTTATCTTGTTACAGTATAAACCCCATTTAAGCATACCGTTAACAAATGGATGGGAAATCAGAAGAAATTCACAGCAGGTTTGCCCCCCCATATCTCTGATAGAGGCAGACAGTAATGCCCACATTAACATACCCCCACCTAACCTCTAGAAATTTCCTAACATACCCCTCCTAATAAATGGCCATGATACACAGGGATACAAGTGGGGTGGATTGCATGGCTAGGCTTATAAAGGCACTGGTGGTCTTTAGATTATTCTATACCTATGCACCCATGAATATGTCATGCTTTAACTTCACTAGCATAAACAGCAGCCACTGATAAGATCCCACAACCTCACATTTAAAATACCTCTGCATACTGTACCGAACTACATTATGATGCAACATGCAGTTTAATTCATTAAATTTACTATATACGTATTACTAAGAAAAAATAACTTTTTCTTGCATTTCCTTCTTGTGTCCCTTCATTCCCTTCTAATCATTAATGCTAAAGAGGGAATTATGCTTTAGAGCCCTCTCACCAATCTAATGCAGCCCTTAAACTTCCAGTCTTTTTAGCTACTTCTTTCAGAAGCACAGTTTTCCTGTCCAAACTGCATCTGACAGAAATGGCACATTACAATTCTTTCATTTACTTTCTTCTTTCTCATTTCTGCTGGTCTTCTTAGGTTCATAGGTTCATAGGTAGGTACTAGGCTATTGGCCCTGGGGCCTATACAAGCCCAGCCAAAAAGGTACCCTGGCTTTTGCCACCTAAGAAAATTATTTTCCTGTGCCACTGTCGAGCAGAGCCACAGAGGTGATCCCTGGGGTGAATTTCCTATTTCCCAACCAATCATCAAGATTTTTCTTGAAGAGTGCTAATGAGGAGCTTTGTTTGATATGGATAGGTAGTTTATTCCAGAGTATGGGAAGTCTCTGGGACAGGAATCTATCCCTCCGGCATGTTCTGTTTATTGTGGTGACAAGGATTAGGTCCCTAAAGCGTGTAGCTCAGAGGGATTGGGATTTCTTTAAGTGGAGCATGTCCAACAGCTCTGGGTTTGACATAGCTTTGTATGTTAGGCAGAGATCACCTCTGAGTAGGCGATATGCGATGGAGTAAAGCTGGAGTTTTTTGAGATGGTCTGCGTAGGGCATCTGTTTAAGGCCGGTAACCCTCTTTGTGAGGTATTTCTGTGGCCTTTCCAGTTGTTATAGATGTCTTGTGAGGTACATACCAAAATGGGCGTTGTACTCTATAATGGGTCTAATGAGTGATGAGTAGAGGGGAACAATGACCTCTTTTTTTCTGGATGAGAAACCTTTTGTGATGAGGTGTGCCACGTAGAAGGATTTCCTGACTACTGTGGCGATGTGATTATCAAAGGAGAGACTACTGTCCACCTGTGTCCCAAGGTCTCTTATCACACTTTCAGTGTTAAGTATACTACCACCTATGTTGTAGTTCATGGGTACAGAGTTTTTACCAAAGGGGATGACAATGCACTTTTTGGCATTGAGCTTGAGGCCATGGATTTGACACGAGACATCTGTCTCAGTGAGACCCTTTTGTAGGATGTCCACATCATTAGGAGTTTTGATTATGGCTCCTAGTTTGCAGTCATCTGCGAACTTCATTAGTCAAAGACCTTCTGTGTTGGCCTGTAATTCAGAGAAGTAGATACCAAACAGGAGAGGACCCAGGACTGAACCCAGTGGTACTCCACTTGTCACTGGTCTGAAGTCGGATTTGGAGTCTGCTACTTTCACAGTATGGATTCTGTCAGTGAGCCAGTTGGCAGCCCATCTTATGACATAGGGATTTATACTTAGTTTAGTGAGTTTATCTATAATTCCAGAGTGGGGGATGGTGTTGAAAGCCTTAGCAAGATCTAGATAGGCTGTGTGAACCACCTTACCCTTGTCTACAGCTTTGGTGACTGCTTTAAAGAAGTGTATCAGGTTTAGGAGACATGATCTGCCTTTTACAAACCCGAACTGGGTGGGGTCCAGAGTTTTGAGATTACCAATGTCTTTGTTTATAAGTTCCATGATGATACATTCCTTGGCCTTGCAGACCAGGCTCGTCAGGCTAATGGGGCGGTAGTTCCTGGGGTCTGTAGTGGTTCCCCCCTTGTGGAGTGGGATAACTGTTGCTGTGTGCCATTCAGCAGGCACAAAGCCTGAAGTGAGGCTATGATTGAACATAGTACTTAGGTCGGGTGCCAGTTTGTTCTGTAGTTCATGTAGAACGCAGCCTGGGATGTTGTCTGGTCCCATGGATGCTGTGTTCTTGGCTTTGGAGAGTGTGGTTTTTACCTGTGCAGCCGTGATTACAGGAACTTTGCATTCTTTCGGTATAGAGATGGGCTCCTTAGGGGGTGAGAGGGGGGTAAAGTTAGCACTGAACCTATCTGCCAGGATGTTGGCAATATCAGTTGGGTCTGTATATTTAGTGCCATTGTGCTGTAAGCAGATCTGAGTGTTGCCACTGACATTCTTGACATAGCTATAGAATACTTTGTGGTTGTCTTTAGAATCAGTGGCGATTTTGTTTTCGTAACTAGCTTTGGAGGATTTTATCAGGGATTGCAGCTTCTTACTGAGGCTGACCAGGGAGCTCCTCCAACCATGGGATTTTACTCTCTTTTGCAACAGTTTCTTCCTTCTGTTGTACAGTTTGTTTATAGCAGAGGACCACCAAATTGGCTTCCTTTTTTTGGAGGATAGCGTCTTGGTTCTGTTTGGGATAGCACGATCCATGTACTCATGTAAGTGCTTATAAAGTGCAATTGTGTAGGATTCAGTAGTCGTAACTGTATTGTCCATCTGTATGGGTGTCATGAAGTTCACCACTTCTGTCTTAAGAAGCATGAAGTTGGCTTTGGAGAAATTTTTTACCATGGTTTCCTTAATGGTGTGGGGGGGGCAGGATGTGGATATCTGGGGTAATTAGCTTATGGTTGGATCGGACCAATGAGGCGTTGACTTCAGGTGTGGAACACCGGTCACTCATGTTGGTAATGACTAGATCTAGGATATTGTTGCCCCTGGTGGGGGAGTGGATAAGTTGATCCGGGGCATTGAAGTTTATGAATTCCAGAAAGTGTTGGGCGAAGGAGTTGGTACATGAGTAGTTTTCCCAGTTAATGGTGGGGTAGTTGAAATCGCCCATTATTAGGGTGTTTTTCCAGTACATCAAGAAAAGAGGAGTGGGAATCCTGGGACATGGTGGGTGATCTGTAGCAAGCTACAATTTGGATTGCAGTTTTGCCCAGAGTTAGTTGCACTTGGATAACCTCGGCTGCTTTATGCTGAGCAACTAGCCTGGAGTTGTGGATATCCTTAATGAATATGGACACACCTCTGCCTTTGGTGTTAAGGTCCAGGTTACATAGCTGAAAAGTGTGGTATGGGTTATAGCCTGGTAGTGCACGGGTGCTCTCTGGAGCCTTGAACCAGGTCTCAGTCACAGCACAGATACCAATGTTCTCCATTTTAAGGAGTGGCTCGAGTGAGTGCATTTTGAGATTTAGACTTCTAGCATTGAGTAGCATCACCCTCAGTTTTTGCTTGCCTGTTCCTGTTATGGTGGTGAATTTGTCATTTGAACCTTGCCTAAAAAAGGCACTATAGGGGCGGCAAGAACCTTAGCCAGTATCCGGAATCCCAGGGGTGACAGGTGCAGGCCATCTCTGGCAAAGCATCATGGTCTGACGACCATGTCATCCCAGGCAGACAGGTACCGGATCCCTTTAGAATGGCACCAGAAGCTTAGCCAATTGTTGAAGTCAGTCATTTTGTCTTTGTACTGCGGCATCATTCTGGGTGATGGCAGAATGCTGCTCAGGGCTAGGGTCATACCTGCCTGGGCTACAAGATCGGAGAGCTCTTCCATATCTGTTTTCATGTAGTCCAGGGAGGTATGTCTCAGGTCGTTCACACCAACATGGACAATGACAGAGTCATATTTGTACTTGTTGTGGAGTGACCTCAGTGCATGGGTTATGTGGCGGATCCTGGCACCCGACAGGCAACTGACAGTAAACTTCTCCTTGTTTAGCCTGGTGAGTGAGACATCAGTGTGCCTGACTATAGAGTCACCTATGACTAGTGTGTTGGGTACATTGTTTTGCCTTATTACTAGTGTGTTGGGTACGTTGTTTTGCCTTATTTTTCCTTATCATCTTGACCACTCTACACCAGTCTTTTTATATTTCTCCTAGTCTTTTGGGTTTCTAATACCATGACGGGAATGTACCCCATTCCTAAGTCAAATTATGATTAAAGTTCATAAAATTAGTATTATTTCAATCTTTGATGTCAGCCAGTAGTGCTGTTCGCAGCACCCGCAGTGTGCCCAGTAATGACTCCTTCTGCAGTTCATATGGAGTTACATGTATTGGTAGCATATCTAAATACGACTGTAAATTCTTTTTTATAAGACCTGTTACTCCTACTACTACTATTGGAACTGTCTGGGTATCTTTCTTCCACATTGCTCTTGTTTCTGCCTGCAAATCCTGTTATTTTATGACGTTGTGTCTCTCTGTATCCAAGACACTGTAGTCACTGGGTTGGCAATTTCAGTGATCAATACTACTTTTGTCTTCTTTTCTTGGGCCACTACATCCAGTTTTCCAGCATCTATCTTTTGAACTCTTGGTAATGGATGATCCCAAGTGATGCAGACTTCATTTTCTATGATGCTTTGTGGCTCATCCCCAATGCAACAGTCTTGCCACATTATTATGCCTTTCAGTATACAGTCCTTCTGCCATTAGTATGTCACAACCAGCAACGAGGTGTGCAACTATTTCCAAGTCGGTTTTACAAAATCTACATTTGTCTGCTTTTCCCACATGTTCAATGGACTTTATAAACCAATGTGTTATGCAACCCACTATCTTGGGCCACCAATATTATCCTTTCATCTCTTGGTTTGAATTCGCCTCTCCTTAACCATTCCTGTGTTCGTTCCTGATCAACATGAGGTTCTTCCAGAAGTTTTTTATACTTGCAAATATATTCATGCTTTTTCCACATTTCTTGCCTTCTCATTTGATCCTTCATCTTGTATTCTTTCTTTTGTTTTTTGGCACATTCAGTTACTGCCTGATTTTTATCTACTCGTTTGATTTCCATTCCTGCTTGATACCGATATGCTTCTGCTAGGTTAAGCAGACAAGTTATCTTAGATTTATTCTCCTCAAAACTTTGACTATGGGTCTTGTGAGGTCAGCAGATGTGTGGAGTCCCACGATTGCAGATCTGTACACATAATTAATTTCAAGTAGGTCCATCCCTCCTTCGGAACGGGGAATATATAATCTTGGTATGCACTGATTTTTATAAATCATTTAGTGAGCATAAAGCATCCTTCTTGTTTTCTTATCTAATCTATCCAACACGTTTTGAGGCCAGTTAGTCACTCCAAAACTGTAAGTTAGGACAGGAAGAGCAAATTGGTTTATAGCTTGGATTTTGTTCCTAGATGTCAGTGCTGTTTTCAGGTTTAACGTCTTCTGAAGTATTCCTAAGTTTTATTTGCATTTATTCGTGTTTTATTGTTGATCCTTCATCAGTTCCTAAATATTTATACACTCCTTCTTGCTCAAGTTCTTTTATATTACATTCTTCTCCGAAACTTGATGTTTTCCTAGTGTTGCAGTTTTCCTGCTTTAAAGGTTGCTTTTGCACACTTATCAAGACCAAATGACATTCTTATATCATTTGAAAAAGTTTTGACAACTTGCAGTTGTGCTTTCAGTTCCTCATCTGATGAGCTATACAGTTTTACATCATCAACAAAGAGAAGGTGAGAAGTCTTTACACTTTGTTGTTTTCTAGGAGCCAGATTATAGCCATGGCCTAAGCTGTTGAGTAAACAGCTTAATGGATTAAGGGCAAGGCAGAATAGTAGCAGTGACAGTCAACCTGGAATATCCCCCTTTGAAAATTTTATCCCTGGGATAACAATTTGTCCTTTATCATGGCTTAGTTGCAAAGTGGTCTGCCACTGTTTCATGGTCACTGTAATGTAATCGATGAGAGTGGGGTGTATCTTATACATTTTTAAGCACTCTTTTATCCATGAATGAGGGATTCTATCAAATGCTTTTTTGTAGTCAATCCATGACATACTTAGATTCTTCCCCTTTTTACAGTTCTCCAGTATGACTTTATTTAACAACAAATGATTCTTTGTTCCATATGACTTTCTTTTATTGCCCTTTTGTTCTACTGCCATATTTGAGTTTTCTTCTAAATGACTATAAACTCTGCCGGCATCAATTCCCATGTATAGTTTATACGTCATCAGAAGGCAAGTTATTGCCGTATAATTTTTAGGGTAGCTTTCAGGTTCACTCTTAAGTAAGAGCATTGTTTTTTCTGTTAGCCAAGTTGGTGTCTGTTCTGGGTGCACATATAAATAGTTCTTACTCATGGCTCAACCTTGGTGCAAAGATGTTAATACTTTTAACTAGAAGTTAGGTACTGCATTTGGGCCTGGGGTTTTCTAGTTAGAAGCTTTTCTTAACTTTGATTCAATCTCTCTAGCTGTTACTTCATCCCATTTCATATCCTGTACCTTTAAACTTCTTATTTTTTCTTTTGCTTATTCTAGCCATTTAGCATCTTCATTAATTTCTACAGGATATTCATAGATACTTTTCCAAAATGTATCTATTTCTTCTTTTTTGGCAGTCTTTCAATTCCTTTTACCTTATTTCCCAGTTCTCTATAAAACCTTTTTGGGTCCTCAATAAATTGCGTATTTTGCACTTTTCCTTTATATTTATCTTCCTATCTCCTAAGTTTTTCCACCTGTGCTGAAATTTTTAGTTTGTTATTTGCAATAATGCATGATAGAGCCCGGTCTGTTATAGTGCATTGTTTTAATTACATCTATCTTTCTTAGTATTTTTGTTGATCTATTCCTTCTTCTATAGTCTTCTAACAGTGACACTTCTTGTCTTAATTGCTTTATAATTTTCTCTATTCGATATTTCCATGATGGTATTTGATTTCTCCCCTTCCTTTCCTTCACTACCCTGTGTTCTTGTGATAGAACTTTATCAGTTATTAATTTAGCTGCACAGTAATATATCCTGTTTACTTCTGTTATATCGCATGGATCTCTAGGGACAGTCTTAATTACTGTGTTCATTTGTTTTATCAGACTTCTGACTTCTTGGGTTTTATTAACCTTCTGCAGTCTACTTTCATTGATCTTGATATCTGTCTATGTCTATTAAATCAAGCAATTCTTATCTTAGCTCATTTTTCTTCCAAACTGAGGGCACATCCCTTGTTTTCCAATTCCTGCAGGCATTCTGTAGAAGGTTCTATAGCATCTTCCTGTGACACAATCTCATCAATTTCATCCTGTGCCATCTGTTGCTCTATTATATGGGAACTCACTGGCCTATCACTCCTCAACATTGACTGCATCAGAGTTTACACAGTTTCCTGTTCATTTCCTTGCTGTCTAGCTTCAAGTGAATGTTTATACTGGTTTCCTGTGGAAGGTTCCAAATTATCTTCATATGGCACCTGACCAATTGCTTCCTGTTCTACTGGTTTCCCCTTAATTTGGATATCCATTACTCTATCCTGTTGTGGTGCTTTCTGAATTAGATTTTCTACACTAAATCCTTCACTTTGCAGGTACTCCATAACCTCAGTTTCTATTTCTTTAACTTCTCCATTACGAATCTCCTTTTTCCGCTTTTCCTCTTTGTCTTCTTATTTTTATTGTAAAGTTATCCATGTCTGGATTCCTTTGTCTGTATTTCTCTTCAAATATTTTCGGTGCTGCTCTTTTTGTATTGGTTAGTTTTGTTTCTCCTTTGCATAAATATTGTACCATGTTAAATCTCTTTTTCTTTCCCATGTCCATATTTCTTCTTCAGATGTTTCCTGATCTTCCTGTTTCTGCCTACTTTGGGGACTCGCTCCATGCTGTTGTGATGTAACCTGTGTTAGACCTTCTACATCAAATCCTCCACTTTTTCACTTCTGCTTTCCTGAGCTTCTTTTGTACGCTCCATCTTTGTGATATTATTTTTTTATTTTTTAATTTTCCATATCCGGATGCCTTTGCCTACATTTCTTTTCAAATATCTTTAAGGCTGCCTTATTTACATTTATTAATTTGGCTTTCTCCTTTGCATCAATATTGTACCGTATCAAATTTCTCTTTCTTTCCCATGTCCATATTTTCAAATATCTCTTGGCTTTGTTATTTATACATTCGCACTTCCTCAGATGCTTCTTTTTCCAAGCAGATCAAGATTTCTTGATCTATATACTGTTTCTCACAAATCAGATTTTCATTTGAAACTTCTAACAGTTTTTCTTGCAGAAGTATTTTTCTTTCCTCTAATTTCTCTCTTAATCTTTCTGTATATCTTGTGTCTGGAAATTCTGGGCTTTTTGCATGCATACTAGTAACAACACATCATTTCTTTCTAGTCCACTTTATTGTCTTTATGGCTCATCTTTGGCCTATCAGTTTTTGTGATTTTTGCAGACTGCTACTTCCTTCTACATACAACAGGAGGCCATCCTCCCCCTGGCCTGGCCTGGCCCTGTTGTAGGAATGTTTCCGTATTTTGAGGATTCTATCTACATTGTCATGTTTTCCAGTCCTGGCACCAGTGTGCTTACCAGGATTGGACACTTTTTTATCCTGGGTCTTGTGCACACAGCTATCTTTTTTTTAGTTTTTGACCTACTTCTGTCCATGATATATGCTATATAAATACAGTCCATATATCAGTGTTGCCTTGGTGAGATTTTGTGAAAACAGGGTCCATCTCGTGAAGGTACTCACCAAAACTTGAAGATGAATTCAGTTTCAGCATTACTGCTCTCATTTGCTTGCTGAATTTCATTTCTCCATCTGGACACCAGGTTTTGTTTTAAGTCCAAGGTACTCATGATTTATCCAGTCAGCTCACTGACTTTTTTTCTGCCACTCAAGCATTTTCCTGTGAACAAGGGAAAAGGTTTTATTGGCAAGTTCTGTGTATGGGGTTTACTGTTGTCTGAGGAATGCGAAGCAGAATCCCCTTCAACTTCTGGCTTACTGTTTGCTGGGTCATTTTTTTCTTTCTTCATTAGCCTGTCCTGCATCCAGAAATGTCTTTGCACCTTCAGAAAATATTTTAAAAACTGGATATAACAACTTGAATCTCACACCTACCTCTCCATGTCCTCTGTTTGCAGAGATAAACTCACTTTTCTTCTGCCTGTGTACCTTGAACAACTTTCCACAAACACAGTGGTGTCCCCAGTTATTAATAGTTTTCCCTTTTGCAATTATTTTGACAGGAGCAGCTCTTTCTGCTCATATGACTGTATCTTTACTAATATAGGTCTTGACTTCTTTCTCATGGCCAAATTTGGATCCTTAGTACAATGCGCCCTTTCAGTTAATGCATCCTGCTGTGGAATACCAATCTAGTTGCTTATTTATACTTTTCATAAAAAATAATGTAGTCTGTTCTTTCTAGTTTCCCTGATATAGAAGAAAGTTACAGATTTTGTCTGTGTGCTCTGTTTTCCATCTCTATTTTTTTAAACAGTTTTTCTTGAGAAGGCTCACATTCGGCTACTCTTCCCTTCATTTCACCCCCTGATTTCTGCAGTTTTATCAGTTCATCTGAATAGCTATTTAAAGCTTCTTATAGTCTTTCCAACCTTTAGTCATTTGATCTTATATATTCCTCCAGTTTTTCACTTATTTTAAATAACCTGTGAATGCATTTGATTTACTTTTTTAATTACTGGAAGCCATCTTCCATACCAAAGCTGAAACCTGACGTTATTTTTGCTGAATAGCTGCAAGGCTCTCCCCCCACCAAAGTGTCTTTTTTCTTCTCCTTTTTAGTTGATTTCCTCTTCCTCTTACTTTTTACACATTTTCTTCTTTGCTGATATCCAGCAGTATAGTGCCTAGACAGTAACTGCATTTTACCCAGAATGTCATCTTCCCCTGGCTCCTTTGCATCTCTTCTATTCTGTTTGATTTTTCACACTGGGAGAGCTCTAATTAACCTGCCCTTCAGAATGCAGCTGTCATGATTTGACCATTCTGAGATGAGATAATAGAATAAAGAGGAATAAAGCTGGTCTGGTGTCTCCAACACCGACTGCTCTACAGCAGAGTAAAATACCTAGACTGTTTCTTGCCGTAGCTGATACAGCAGCAAAACCTCACACATGAAACAAAACCAAACTCAGGAATAATAGATCATACGCTGACAACACCTTGATGAGACTTCTCTCTTTCTCCTGAAACAAACTGTGAGGGTGTTGTAGTTTTGAGATTGCTGTTAAAGTGTGTCAGAATGTGGAGTTAAGGACACTAATAGACCGTCTCCTTAAAAGGTCAAGTGGAGATACTTATCTGATATCGTACATTATTATAATCTTATAGAAATTTCTTTGTTTTTTTTCTTCACTAACAGTGATGTATTTACCCGATATTCATTCTAATTTTGAAAGCAGAGTACTTTTCAGGTCTAAAGTTATATGTAAGGTGATGAGAATTAGCTCAATAAATGCTTTGGTTATTTAATGAAGAAGTAACACATTAATTTTTTTATCAAATATTTATTTACTGTTTTTCTTTATCTTTCAATCATTGATGCATTGCTATGCACTGTGAAGGACCTGGCAAACAATGAACAGCCCAACTGTGAAGAGAAACCCCAGGAGAACATGGAAAGTAAAGACAAAATTGGAGAAGATAGAGGTAGTGAGAGTGAAGAAACTGAACTAGCTGCAGGACAGCTGTTGAATGGTATTTTTTTCTGCTTTTTATGGTGGAATAGGAGTGAATATGTTGCATTTACTATTTTTCTGTTTCCACGTGGTGTTGCCACTTCTAACATATTACAAGAATAATGTAACTTCACAATACTGTGATTAGGGAGTTAACACCCACTTATCTTCGTTACATAACATTTATTTACCCATTATGACTTGTTAATTGAGTTACTCTCACTGAGTCAAAGGATCCTTTACACTGAAGATGTAGGGCGATAAACTCTCAATAGAAGCCTACAGGAGTTTAAAAGTAGTCATGTCTTTGAGAGTAGGGAGAAGGCTGAAGTACCCTGAGAAGACTCATACAAACTAGAAATTGAGAAACAGCATTATTGACCACTGTGCCCCCTGTGCTGTCCACTGCATGGAGTAAAACTTAGTTCAAGCATCTGATTCAGGACTAATCAAGGAGTCTCACGTGAAACATCCCTAATAAACAGAATCTGCACCAGTTATTTATTTATTTATTTGACATTTGTTGACCTGTTAGTCCAGCTAAGCCAAAGCCCTTTTTCAGTGGAGACCCGGGGAGAAATGCTCCACAAATACATATGTATATTACAATGCATAGCTACTAAGAGACAACTAATAAACAAATACAAAGATTAACAATTTAAGGATTTTTTCTGCCAGTTACCCTGCTTGTTGAAAAGTCATAGTAGTCGTGCCCTGACTAGAGGGATATAGCCTTGACTTTGACCCAGAAATCCCTTTTTTGACTACCAATTCAGGCACTAGAGAAGCCAAGTATGGTTGGCAGGAATGAGTGGCTTTTCATTGGCTTCTCCATTCCAGGGGAGAGAGATGGGTTTCTGCTGGTGATTTTACACATGCATAGTGATGAGGAAGGCACCATAATTGCATGGCAGATTGCCAGTAGCAGTTCAGCATTGAAGGGTGGCTGGAATTAGTGACATTGCACACATTACTGCACATGATGCCTGTAGCTTCATCCAGTTAGGGCATTTAAGAAATCTCCTGATGCACAGGGCAGCATATTGCTTTTTCCACCCCAAATCACTTTCCCTTTCCCTTTTCATTCTGCCACTGGTGTTGTCACAGCCATTGGTGAGGTAGTACCAAGAACAGTAAAAGAAAAGTGGAGCAATGGGAACAGGTTTATGTAGCTGATGGACAATTAGAGGGGCCACAAAATAGTATTTCTGAGTGATATTTTCTTTTCTATTTCCAGTAAAAGTGAGTTAGTACAATCTTTATAGAACTTACAGATTCTATGATATTTTCATTTTCAGTATAAGTGAGTTAGTATAATCTTAATAAATATTTCAGATTGTGACAGTGGTGAGGATTGCATGGCCCACTTAGTTTGCCAGTTATCTACTAAATAATCTTAGATGGATAGTTATCCTTCCTCCCATCCATCCTTCCATCCATCCATCCGTCCATCATTTTGTAACCCACTTGTCCCAGTCAGGGCTGTAGTGGTGGAAAACCAAGCAGGGGATATCAGACTTCCTTATTGCCTGAACAGTGTGCAGTCCATCCTTTAACTCCATTTTTATTTCATTGCCTGCAACTAAGCACTGTGCAAGAAGTAAGTATAAACATAAAAGATGAAGCAAACTATGCAACACAGTAGAACACACATTAATCAAAATAAATGGATATAATTAAATCAAAGTGAGCATAAAAGAGCAGCACCAGTGATGGCAGCATAACACACATTAACTGTAAATGTAAATAAAGAAGGGTACCAAAGGTGACAAGGTAACACTTGCTACCTATATGTCAAGTTAAATAAGTAAGCATTTAGGGAGTGCTTAAAACAGACAAGTGATGGGGACTTCCTCAACCATCACGTAGCAGGTTTTAGAGATAGTGTACTTGATTTTAAAAATTCCTAAATCCATGATTTTTCAAAGTGGACAAATGGAACTGCCATCATCTCTTGAGGTGCTGAGCACAAGGACTGAATTGGCTGATACTAGAAAAAAAAAGATCCTGAAGGTAATACAAACACAGGCCTTGTAAATCAAGATATACCAACTCAAGAATTTTGAAGAAGAAACACAGGCAGTATAATGAAGCTACACCTGAATAAAATGTAAAACTCCCTCTGCAATTTAACAGGAAGCTAGTGCAAGCTATTCAGTGTCATAATATGATAGTACCTGGGCACCCCCATAAGTGAGTAGGTTGCGAATTTCTGCATCACCTGTAGGAGGTTTGGTTCCATGTCTGAAGTTTAAGGTTCAGAACATTGCAGTAATCCAACCAAAAGACTAGCATTTGTACCACAGTAGAGAGATCAGAAGGTTAGATAAGATGTTTGGTAAGGAGGGTGTTATTCCTAAAGTGGAAAAGAGAGGATTTGATAATAGTCGAAATCTGGTCCTTGAATGTCAACTTGTCATCAAAAATCACACCTGTGTTATGCAGCATTAACTCTAACAGCAGACTGTTTTCAGAAAAAGTACAATTTGAACACAAAACTGGCAAACAAGAGTTCCAGACTGTGACATGAATGCTACCATTTTGAAGGTGTTAAGCTTGAACAGATTACTGACCATCCAGCAACGCATGTTTTCCAAGTCTACTTCAGTCTGTTTATTTAGAAAATCCTTTTAAGCCATTTTCTCTCTGAAAAGACTGTGACTGCATTATATAGAGATCTTAAGATTCACTGTTGCAGGAAATCATATATGTATTTGGAAATAAACTGCAGGCAGACATCAGTCTTCTGGTTAGTTATTTTCAGCCAGCGGATGTCCATGTGTACATGTGGTATCATTATTGTGCAGCAGTCAGCAGAAGGTAGCCCATCTTTGAAAAGGAGCACACCCTCTCTCAATTCCTTTTTTACTGCATGAACTAAACAATCATTCTGTTTTGGCTTTGTCATTTTGCTAGTCACTTCTTGACAAGTATTGCTTCATAGAGTGTTATGTATATTTGTTAAGATTCTTATTTGAAATGTGACTATAATTTTGCTTTATGTAGATTTAATAAATGACGTCACCTGAGAAAGAAAGGAACCAATACCCTTGTAGCAGTAAGATTACCTATAAAGACTTCTACTTGCAGTGTGTATTTTGCTTTGAGGAACTACAAGATATTCATGTCTTCATTGTGCTTCCTTTTAAGGGAAAAAAAATAACAAAATTACATGGAGAGCTGAAATGTTCACCCTTTAATTTAACATAAACTATTTTTTGGATATTTCACCTTTTTATTCTTCTGCTCATGTTTGTTTTAAGAAAATTTAATAAAAAAGTTAAGCATTTTTGTAGAGAAAAAGGAATGAAGACATTACCTTTTCAAACTAAAATAAATGAATAAATAAACTAACATTCAGAATCGTTATTTCTTGGCTAGTACTCAGAATGGCAACTCCTTCTGTCTTCATTTGTTGAAGCTCAGTTTTTTCCACTCATACTGGAAAGTGAATTCTGCTTCATTCTTATTGTTTTCTTACCACTCAGATTTTTAGTCCTGAGCTAGAAAGAGGAAAAACAGTCTGTGAGTAGACTGCATCTGTTGGTATACCTAAATGGCTTATGGTTTTGATGCTATCCTATCTGTGAGAAGGACATTTCTTCCCGCCCTACGCTCAGACTTCACGGATAGATGCTCAGTATGGGCCTTGCTTCTGATTGAATTCTACAGGAACCAACCAATTGGTATCCACTTACTGGTGAAGCAAGTATTTCCAGGTAAGGCTTCAGTATCCAGGATGGCCAAGAATTAAAGGATCTGAAGTAGTTGTCTTCATTTGGTCTTCAACCTGTGGATGTGAAAACTAAGCTTTTGAATGTTCCACTGAATAAATCTTTCCTTTTGGCTTATCTTCTAAAAGTGCATTGCAGCAATTAGTGACAAAAAAGGAATACTGCAACAGTAAAACAAATATTCAAATCCTGACTTTCATTATTTGAACAGTTGCCACTTAAAGAACTAACTGGTCCTGCTATAGAAACAAATTATGCAGCAGCGATTTAAGTGCAAAAAACAGATCAAAACAAGCAACAATCTTGAAGGAATATGAGACAGTAAACATTACTACAGCAACTACAGTAAGAATCTTCAAAATAAGGCGGACCATTCATTTCTGCACATTGAAAGTCAGACCCATAATTACTTCACTCTTTGTCCACCAGGCCTTTCGTTCAAGAGGAAGATTCCCTATTTGCAGAACCTTCGTACCAGATAACTGCAGGTGGGTAAGTGAGATAGTGACAAGGGGCCTAGTAATTTAAGTCACTCCAGTTCCAGGCCGTGTTCCTTCTGCTGCAAATGTCCTGTAGTTCAACATGTCCTTAGCATTCAAGCCAAGCCATAAATAAAAAAAAAAAAGATAAGATAAAAGTTCAGGTTGGTTATGCAAACTTTAGTGTTTATGTATGTGTTTTGTTTATTTCTTTGCCAAGAATGTTATGTTTTTCAGTGCCCATTGTCAATGATATACAGGTGAGAAGAATTCAAGCAAAAATATTAAAGGCAAAGTGTGTGATAAAGGAAAGTTACTTCGTACAGACATAGTGCATGCATTTCGTTACTAAATAAACTATGTATAAAATGCAAACATTATTCAAAATTAAATAACATGTTAATATATATATATATATATATATATATATATAAAAATAATGAAATTATGCTGTTGATAGAGCAGCCTTACAAATTCTCCCTAGAGACATGAAAACTTTGACTAATTGATGAAAGATACCCTTTTCCAGGATTTTCCTGAAAATAAGAGGAGTGTTATTCAATTGCTGGATAACATAAACCAGAAAATTAGCATTACCAAATCTGTTTTAGATTTAGGTACATGAAGAAAATTAGCTTGATCACATCTAAGATTGCACTGTTTAGAACATATTAGTAAGTGGAGGTCAGTATGGGGCACTGAGTATTGTTTGTGTGAACTCTAGAAGGATAAAGGATAGTTGTTGACCAAATTCTATCCATTTTAAACTTTGGAATGACATACACTAATGAGTTTAAGAATAATGCCATGATGCAACCATGGGAACTTGTATCCCATAAATTCAGGTTAATTAAGTGCTTAATCCAAAGTGCTGCACAAAACTGTATAAGGCTGCTTACAGAATTCAGAAAATACTGACAAGTGAGTTGTTGTCTCAAGCTAAAGCTCCCTGAGAAAATTAATGCAGTTACTAAGAAATACATAAAATACTAAAACTAATACAAAAAAATAGGTTAAATGTATTGCCCAAAACATAGTTTAAATGGGTATGTTAGACTAAAAATCATACACAAGCCCAAATCATTCCTCCTTTCAACACAGGAAATCCAGGTTTCAAGCTTAGTTTATGAAAAAGACCTTGAGAGAATAGGGAGCCCTTCAAGTGCATGCAAACAATGCAGGTGCAGCTATGGTAAGTAACACGAGCCACAAGCTACTCTCTATAAGACTGTAAATATCACATCTGATGGTCCATAAGGCTTGTTTGAATGCTGGAAATGTCCAAGCTCAGGACTGCAGTTCTACTTCTAAACTGAATAAGTTTGTTCAGAGTTTTTGAGATTGGAGAAGGAAGAGTGATGGGATGTCAGCTATTTAAAACAGTTAAAATGCCACATACATTTCTTACTACTTTTCTTTCAAGTATATGATAACAAAATTCCTTTTACAAAATGATTGATGAGAATCGACATTTGGTAAGTTGTGACCTTGACTTTAGAAATTCAGGGAGCACGTTAACAAAATCTAGTGATTCTCTCTTAGCTTACAAATATGCTTGTAGACATAATGGGGTGCAACAGCATGAAAATTAAGACAAGAGCATTTCTGAAATAAACTAGTTGCAATTTTAAGGAGGTAATTTGGAAGTATAGTTCAGAAATGTTGTGGAAATGGGAGGACTGTAAAGCAATGACATATACTTATGACCTGATTATTGATGGTTTACTATCAAAATGTCAAGGGACAAAATAATTAACACTCAGAACACCAAATAAGAAGTACAAAAAAAAACCATTCAACAAATCACACTGTCAAATCAGCTGGACAAATTCAGCAGATTCAACATTAAAATCGAACACATCACATGATGTCTGTGTAAGAGCGAAGATAAACTAAACTCCTGTACCTCACATCACATTTTTGCAGGAGGCAATCCCCCCCCCCCTGCATCCCCCACATTGCCTGCAAACTATATATTCCAATTCCAACATCTCACTTGTTGTTGTTGTGTCTTTCGGCTTTTCCCGGTTGGGGTCGTCACAGTGGAACTCCGGTCCTCTAATGATTGGCAGTAGATTTTTACGTGCCGAGTTGCCAGCCCTGACGCACAACCTTCAACGAAGGTACGCCCATTCACGCATGTCTCCACACAGAAGACGCTTTAGCTGAGAATCGAACAGGACAACGTCTTACTGTGAAGCAACAATGCTACCGCAGCACCACCACCGCAGTTCAACTCCAAGAGGAAAGGGATGAATTTCCCAAACCGTACTGTAGCGCGATCTCTGTACAGTACTTCAAGTTTATATCAGCGAATGCACAGTGCATTGGCTGATATGAACTTTCGACACAGAGATGTTCAGCACAATGGAAATTTGAACATCCATGTTTTGAGTTTTCCATCTGCAGAGCATCTCCGTTCGCAATTTTAATAGTAAACCATTATTGATTAATACATTTCCATAAGTTTTAGAGTTTGTGCTTGTGTATTTGTTGGTTCAAAAGTAGTTCTCACTACTGTTAATTTCTAGCAATTTTTTCTTAAATTATGGCCTTACAATATACCATAATGACATATGACAACGTGGATTAATGACAAACTTACCAAAAGTTATTTCTGTCGACTTCCAAGATGGCTATCTACTACTTAATAGAGTAATTTCAGCTTTTCTGTATGAAAACAAAAAAAAATGAAAAAAGGGCCAGTGAAATTATCACTTTGGGAAAAATCTGGTAACTGGCTAGTAATTAGACTGCCTGGACACTAATAAATCTGGAGAACCCAAGAGAAAATCAACAGAAAAGGAAAAGAGAAAACATGCTGTCGAGAATCGTACATCTGTTCAACAAAAAGCAGTTCAAGTTTCAGCTTTGGTACAGGAGATTGAGATCAGTAATTCAGAGTAAAAAGTAAATTGATTGCACTTGTAAATGTTTAAAATAAATGAAACACTAAAGGATGATAAGTCATATAACAAAAGTCTGGAATATAGCAAAAGATATAACTATCTATTCAGACGAACTGACAAAACTATAAAAATCAGAGAGTGAAATGAAGAAAGGAGCTATTTCAAAAATAATAGAGTTGGAAGACAGAGCATGCAGAGAGAACCTGAAATTTTTTGCTGTACTTGAGAAACTGGAATGACAGATTGTATTCATTTTATGAAAGTACAAATATGCAACTAGACTGGTGTTCCACAGCAGGGTTTGGTAACTGAGAAGGCAGTGTGCATACTCCAAATCCGGCCATGAGAAGGCAGACAAGACCTATAGTAGTAATGATGTAGTTATACCAGCAGAAAGAGTTGTTCCTGACAACACTATAGCAGAAGGAAAAAGTATTAAAATTGGGGACAGCAGAGTGTTTGTGGAAAATGATTATTCAATTTACACCAGACAGAAGGCGGGCAGGTTTATCACAATACTTGGGGAAATTTTGAGAGGCAGGTGTGGGATTCAAACTGCTGCATTCATCATTAGAATATGTTTTTCTCCTCTAGATCAAAGACATTTGTGAATTGAAACAGGCAAAGGGGAAAATTATAAAGTTTATCCAACAGGAAAGTGTGACAGCAAACCTCTACTGCTTATTCTTCTGTCAGTAGCAAAGCCCTTACAGACTTTGTCAGTGAAACCTATTCCATTGTTCCAAAGGAAAATGCTTGAGATACAGAAAAAGCACAAGAGCTGAATGGAAAAATAAGGAATACCTTGGACTTGAACCAGAAACCAGTATTGGAAGATGGAGGTGGTGAGGAAAAAGACCAACAACACTGAATTTAGTGAATTAATGGGAGACTGTAAAGCATCATTCACATTGGGTATAGGAATAGATGTGTGAAATGTGGTTTTGCAAGAAAAAGTGTTTGAGAGATACTGGAATTTTGTTAATTAACTGTGTTAAATTGGTGAGTGAACTGTTAATCATATACCCTACTTTATGTCATTAATGTTTAAAAAGATGCTGAGATGAATGAAGAAGTAAAGTTAATGTTAACTGAAATCTTGCGAGCTATTTTTTAATATCTGGGAGGTTAGATAATAGTAATTGTCCTGCGGTGTTTCTGGCTTTGGTCACTTTTAGGAGTGACATCAGTTGAGCATAGTACCCGGTTGTTGACATATGGTTCAAATATGTTGTGGAGACTGTTTTTTTTTTTTTTTCTGGGTGAAGAAGAAACTTTTGGGCTATTGTTAGTTGGTTATAGGCTAGCAATTGAGGAAGCTCTATCCAGGATAACTGCTTCAGAGCTAAACAGTGATGTGTGTGGTATGGAGAATTTGTGGCAGATTTAGCTATTTTATTATAACAAGCTTCCAGCTTTCCTAGATCAGCATGTTTAGATTGGTTAGAATGGGGGAGGCATATAGAAGAGTTGAGAAAAGGTGTGTCCTAGCTATTGATATTCTGATATTGTGAATTGAAACTGTTTGTTTCTATACAGTGTACCTAGTTTTTTGTGTACCTTCATGATTTGGGATGTATGTACAGTAGAGCATTTATTATCCTAAACAGTTATCCAAACCAGCCTTCCAAAGTTTTGGGTAGGAAAAATCATTAGTTATCATCAGTCCGAATATGTAAACATTATATGTATTTGCTTGAGCATGTTTTTTTAAGCTTGTAGCCAGCTCGTATGTGAACATTATTCTTTATTGTCCACTGGAATCACTGAATGGTTGAAAAGTATATTTCTGCATGCAGAAAAAACAAGATTTTAGAAGTATTTTAGTGGGTTCAATTATATGTTTGATTGTCTGAACAGTTTGATTATCTAAACTATCCTAGGTCCCAATTAGTTCAGATAATCGACTGTATACTGTATATGTAAAGTAAATGCAAAGGGGGAAGATGACAACCCTGCCTAATTCCTCTCTTCAAACAAAGTTGTCAAGAGTGGAACCCTCCTGCCTTAATTCTTGCCTCTGAACTTTCATAAATCCACCTTATTAACCCTGATATTCTATCAGAGAATGTGCATGCTGCCAGTGTTCTGCTCATATAATCCCATACGACTCTAATGAATGCTTTCCCTGCATCAAGACCCACCAACAATAGGGACATTTTCATTCTCTGTACTTCCCTCTGGATGATCATTGTTCTATTAATGTTTTCAAATGTTTGTCTCCCCTCTGCAAAACCACACTGATCCATGTCTGTCAGTTTTGACAACACCTTTGCCATTTTCTTAGCTAGTATATATATAAGCACTTTATACTTATATGTAAAGTTGAAATAGGTCAATATGAAGAAGGGACTGATAAAGTGTCTTGACTCTCTTCAGGTAAAACAGTCGCCACAGCTTTCTTCCAAGATGCTAATACCCCCCTCCACACACACACACACACACACACACACACACACACACACACACACACACACACACACTTTTAAAATACTGTTAGACAAAAACTTCCAGATATTCATATTGTAAATATTGATAATTTTGCACATTTTCTGTTACGGCTACTCATGTCATGGAACAGTCCTGGTTGTGCTTGCTGTCTCTAACATTTTGTTGACAATCTGCTTCAATTATGCTGAGAACCATTTTGGAAGCAGTAAAATGTTATCAATACTCTGTTTCCTTTGTAATTTTTGTACCTCTAATGTGAGAAGGGGCTAGAAAGGGCCTATGGACCCATGGACACATGGACACAAAAGCATTGCTAGGTAGAGAAGCAGAAAGATTTACAGATTGGCAGAAAGGAAGCAAACATGTATCTGTTTATTTTGAAGTAGCAGTGAAAAAAGGATGTGTCCAGCTTGACAGACAGTCATCAGAAATCAGTGAATAAGTTGTATAAAAGTGAAACTTTTACAATGTTGCTTCCTGTGGTCCAGGGTTTGATGCCTTCAGCCTTCATTTGCCTACTGTATGACCTTGAGAAAGTTACCTAACCAGGCAGTGATTTGGAGCAACTGGAAAAAAACTGGGCTAGGTTCCTTAATGGTCTTCTGACCTGCATGCCTAGTAACTACTCATTAATCTGCGAACCTGTATTGACAATGAACCTACTAAGGGCTTCATAGAAGTACAGTACTATGGATGAATACTCGGACTGAGATTAAGGCAAAGTAGGTGACCAAGGTACTGGGAGCAAATAACTAGAGAGGGAACGGTAATAGAATGGGTAGATGCCAAGAGCTTATTTGAACTGCAGGCTAAAGATTGCTTTCCATAGCAAGGACTGATATCAAAGTATAGGCAAAGAGAAAGAAATAGGGGGTTCCTAAACAAAAGACCAGTACTTTTAGAGTTTTTAGTAGAATCTAGAACAGAAATTGCCATTAAGAAAGGAATAATTAGTAGAGCATATAAAATATTGCATGATGACTATAAGAATCAATCAGAGGCGGTTAGGAAGGATTGGGAAGAGAGAGTAGATAAGTAATTCACAAAGAAACAATGGGGGGATATATGTTTATCTCTCCAATATACAACTAAATCTAGAAGAATCTGGATCTTTGCCTGGAAGTGCTTACATAGATAATTTTATACCCAAAGCAGACTTCAAAGAATTTTTCCTCAGGTAGACAGCAAATGTTGGAGGTGGGATGGGGCAGAAAGAGGTAACTGGGAACATGTTTTCTGGGAGTGTAATGAATTGGTAGATTTAACGATTCCCTGCAGATTGGTCTGTCACAGATGCTGGGTGAGCAAGTTGGCGTGACTAGGGAAATTATTTTTTTGAGCTGTGATACAAACTTGGAATTGCCTAGACATAGTAAGGCCTTGCTGAGTCTAATTATGATGGCTGCCAAAAAAAAAACAATTACTAGAAAATGGAAATCAAAGGCAACTTTACTAGAAGTAGTGAAGATAGTAACAGAGTTAAAACAACTGGCACTGGTATGCAGGAGCAAATGACATAAGAAAAAAATGGAACTGTGGGATCAATATATGCAGAGGAGGAATGAGGTTTAAAAGAAGACAGGATTTGAATGAGCTATGTAATGGTTGACTGACAATGACTGGGTATGTTAAAAGTGATGTATAATGTATACTCATTCATGTATAATAATTGTGTCGGCAGGGTTTGGAATGTATAATGTATAATGTTTGCAACTGAAATTGTGTTGCTATGGTCTATTGTTATTCATATAAATGTAACATGGCCTATGTCATACAGGATAATTTAATAAAGATGTTTCTTCTTAAAAAAAAATAAAAGACAAAGTGGGTGATACAGAACACAGCTGTCATAAGGTATTGTTACAATAACCACTCCATAAAGATCTACTGTTGTGATACATATCCTTACACACAAATTTCCACAGACTATCGTCTCTGTTGATTAAACAGTTTCTTTTCAATCAACTGTAACAAGCCAGGAAGTTTAACTTTTTCCTGCTCCACATTTTCTCCTAAAGTTGACCTCATCCACACTTCTTCATTTAATATTTTCTCTGTTTATAAAATGCTGTTGCAACCCCCTCCCCTGTTTTTACATTCAGGTCTGCTAGTTTGCCCTGTTGCTCCATAGTACTGATGCTGTTAATTACACTGATCAGCCTTTTTGTACTCCCAACTAGTTTGTATGTATGTATGTCTTGAGATGAGGTTTCCATGGTTGCATGCAGTACTTTAGATGTTGCAGTCTTAGAAGGCTTTAGATGACTTTCTGGTCTCTGAATTGTATTGCAGCCACAGGTAGCATCTTTATTTTTACATCATAGCTCTTTTCGTTGTATTTTGTGTAAAGGTATTGCACAAAGTCTTTGAGTCTGTAATATCTTTTAGGGAAGATGCAAAAGACTGTCCTTGTTTGCTTACCCTGTTGCACTAGTGCTCCACTAAATTATTTTGAAATGGTTTAATTCACTTATGAGGGTATATGTAGCTTACAAAAAAGGATAGTGCAGGAAAGTAGGATCCATGTTTTGGAGTGGTGCAAATAATATTGCAGATCATTCACAGATCATGTGACATATTTCTGTTTACCACTGTTTAGTGCAAGCTGCAACATTGATCTGCCCTATTTGCCTTTTATGGCACATTCAGAATCACACAATGTGTAGTACAAGTCCAGGATATTGTTTAGCATTTCTTGACTATTTGTAAAATTGCAAAATTTCATGTAACATTGCATTTTTCTGACTGGAAAAGATACCCTGCTTCTCTTGCTATCAACATTTAACACTCGTTAATGATTTAACATGTTGTGCCTTTGTCTTTTATTTGTTGTAGCTGATGTTAATGAAGACAAAGAAACATCTGTAGAAAAAACAGACACAGATGCTGTTGAAGACAAACTGGAAGACAAAGAATGCAAGCCAGGTGGGCAGCAAGGCCGATGGTGACCTTGTCAAAAGACCAGTCCCAATCTAGTTTGTGGCAGTCTTAAGATAATTTGAACAATATTGCACTGTCTCCAGCTGTTTCCTTTCCATTAACCTATTCTGTGTGCATGTCTGTATGTATAAATATAGACCTGCTGTAACTGTGGATCTGGTATGAGGAGGTCTAGCCTCATTTTTAAACATCATTCTCAAATCCCATTTTAGACAGTGACATATGTACACATTCATTAATAAAAGAGAAAGCAAATCACAATAACATTTTTTATGCAGTATACATATATATTTTGTTTTTTAGCAACTATTGTTCAGTCCAACATTACATAAATTGGTCAGTTCCTGCCTTTCCTTAAACCTCACTCCTCCTCCTGAACATTATTCTACAGTAGTATTTTTGTTTCCACAATTTGTATTTATTTCTATGTTCATTGAAGTTCATTAATTCCAATGCCCTGGACCAGCTCATTCTCACCCCCACTAGAGGTAGCAACATCCTTGACCTGGTCATTACTAACATGGGCGACCATTGCTCTCCACCAATAGTCAGCTCCTCGCTGGTTAGATCCGACCACAAACTAATCACCTTGGAAATCCACATTTCTCCCACTCCCCCTCCCCCCAGCAAAGGTGACTACCATGAAAAGCTTCTCCAAAGCTAACTTTGGGATCCTAAAAACAGAGGTGGCTAACTTCACGGCACCCATGCAAATGGACAATAGTTGTGTGACTGCAGAATCATACACCAATACACTGTACGAACACGTACACAAAAGCATGGATCTCGCTATACCCAATAGAACCAAGACACTCTCCTCCAAAAAATGGAAGCCAATCTGGTGGTCCCCTGCCATAAACAAACTCTACAAGAGAAGGAGGAAACTGATGCGGAATAAGGTGAAGTCCCAAGACTGGAAAAACTCCCATATCTGCCTCAACAAAAAGTTGAGATCCCTTATCAAATCCTCTAAAGCTAGGTATGAAAACAGAATTGCAGCAGATAGTAAAGACAACCACAAGGCATTCTGTAGTTATGTAAAGAATCTCCATGGCAATAGCCAGATTTGCTGTGAGCTACTGCACAGTGGTATCTCCAATACCGAGCCAACAGATATTGCCACTATACTGGCCAACAGATTCAGTGCCAACTTTACCCCCCTCCCTCCCCCAAAGGACCAATCACAATACCAATAGATTGTCAGGCATCTAGTATTACTGCTGCACAGGTTAAAACAGCACTGTCCAAGGCCAAGAAAACAGCTTCTATGGGGCCTGACAGTATCCCTGGTTGTGTTCTAAATGAACTACAGAGTGAACTGGCACCTCACTTGTGTGCCCCATTCAATCACAGCCTCACCTCAGGCTTTGTCCTTGCTGAATGGTGCACTGCTATAGTCATCCCTCTTCACAAAGGAGGAGTGACTACAGACCCTGGGAACTATCGCCCCATTAGCCTGACGAGTCTGATATGCAAAGCTATGGAACACATCATCATGGACCTAACAAACAAGGATATAGGGAATAGGTTCATAGGTTCATAGATTAGAACTAGGTTAACTGCCCTTGTGGGCCATTTCAAGCCTAACCAATTACCTCATGTGAGAATAAAACCCTGTACCTTGTGTCTGTAAGGTAAATACCTTAACCATTATGCCATCCTCCCACCTCTCTTGTTTTGTGAAGGGTAGATCATGCCTGCTTAACTTGGTCGACTTCTTGAGTCAGTCACCAGAGCTGTGGATGAAGGCAAGGTGATTCCTACAGCCTACCTTGATCTGACTAAGGCTTTTGATACCATTCCCCATTCAGGAATCATAGAAAAACTCACTAAGCTTGGCATCAACCCCTATATCACTAGGTGGGTTGCAAACTGGCTCACAGATAGAACCCACAGTGTAAAAGTAGCGACTCCAAGTCAGACTGCTGATTAGTCACAAGTGGAGTCCCACAGGGTTCGGTCCTGGGTCCTCTCCTGTTTGGTATCTAGTTTTCGGAAGTCCAGGCCAACATGAAGGGACTCTGAGGGAAATCCAGCCAGTAAATAGATGTCTTCTAATTTCTAATAATTATAAAGCCATAGCTGGTGACTCAATTTATTCAAGTTATGTCACTAAACTGTTGAACAACATACCATCTAAACTACGACAACTAAAAAAACAAATCCTTTAAAGTCAGAAGACTCAAACAATACCTGTCTAACTCTTGGTTATGCTCTTTCTCTGTACCTGGATAATCGTACCCCCTCATCACTGTAACAGTATGTTCTTATAACCATTTTCTTTTCTACTTATATGTATGTATGTGTATAGATATATATATATATATATATATATATATATATATATATATATATTCACACACACACACACACACACACACACACACACACACACACACACACACACACACAGCCAACATGTGAACTGCTGCCCTCTATCTTTGTATGTATCATATGTATGCTAATGGATTCAGGTAATTTTATCTACTGCATTTACTATCAGATAGTTTTATCTATTCCATGTACTACCAGTTACAAAAAAAAAAAAAAGACAGAAGTGCCTTATCAGCTTTGAAAGCAAGTAAACCACAAAGTGAATGCTTGCTGTCGCATAGACAATAAGTATCATTTCAGAAAAAAGTCAAGACAATTTTGAAATATTCCCCTAATACAAATAAGTAGCTTGCAGACTAATGTCTATAAACGTCCGTGGATAGATGAGGCAAGCTATTCAGGGACAGTTCAGAGTGAAGGAAGGTCCCTTGAGTGAGACGTGAATGTAACAGCACTCAGAGTGTGTAATAATTGTTACACACCTTTGATTGCGCTGTTACCATCAGGTCTCACATTACAGAAGCACTTTACAGGTTTGTTTTTTTGTCTGATTTTCGAGCTTAATCACAGCATTCTGTGCACTACAAGGTTGTTTTTAACCCTCCCCTTCCAATGCACACTGGCTGTGTGATAAATGCTACTTACTCACGAGATCGGTAGGTCCCAACTCTTGGATTTATAACATGTCTTACTCAATTGCCAAATTGCCGTTTTCCATTCCCTTGCAATCACATCTCTTGCAGTTAAATGAAGTGAGAGTGATCTTTAGTTGATAATGGGCTCTAAAGCTTATCAGGTCTGTTTTATGAGTTGGTGTTTCTGCTGCTCTGCCTACTTCTGTTATTCTTGCAGGAGGAAGTCAGGGAGAGAAGATTTGTGTTTTCTCTCTGCTGAAAGACAAGGACAACGTAATCAATTCCCAGTGTGAAAGAGACACTTCAGAACTGGGAAAGGTAATCATTTTTTTAAACCTTCCAGTTAACACCCATAGCTCCTGATGACACTTTTTTTAGGGGGGGGGGGTGCTGGCTTCTTTAAATATGACTCATATTTCTCAACCTGTTAACACAAGATATCTGGATAAAGCCTAAATACTGGAGGCTTCAAAGGTCCCCAAAAATAAAGACAGATTTTAGATATTGCTCTTTTAAACTTTAGTTTAGTGTTTGTATACATTTTTGAAGGATATGAAGTTTGTAACGCAAATTTACGTTCTTATTTACTGACTTCAGTCCTCAATGATTTGGCAGAAAACCACAAATTGTATGAGAAACAGACGAAAGATATGTGGCAAAAATATGGACAGTCTGTGAAAATGTGGACAGTTGAGAGGTATGATTGTGACTTGCCCGTTAACAGTAAGCAACAATAGAAACAGCAAGGTATAAATAACAAGGTTACACTGAGAGGTAATCTAGAATATCCTACAATGGAAATATTCATTGTTTACCACTTTTTGTTTACATTTAATTAGTAAATTATTCATATTTTTAAAACTAGGAGAGCTACATTGTATGAAGGAACATTGTATCAAACCCAGTTGTGAGAGACAAAACGTGGATTGTCAGTTTCCACTTAAAGTACAATATTCATGAGATTTTGCTATTTGATAGCTAGTAATTATGAAGATATACAATTTTCCATATGTAGTTAATATTTCCAAAACCAAGTGAATTACAAATTAATTGCATGACATCAGGTGAAAATTAAATGATCTTTAAGAAAATAAAAAATGTACACCTTGAAAGATATTCATTATTATTTATATTCCTAATTAAAGAATTGTAGATATTTTAATTAACAAGCACTCTAAGATGAATATATTGCTGTCACATGAAAACTCCTATGTGGATAACAAAAGTGTTTCAAAAAAGTGTTGGATGTACAATTTTCAAGATAATTTATTTGTAAAACTTTAGACAAACATTCTATGTGTGCATTAAATGTTTAGATTTGTTTTGTATTATGCTTTTAACATGATTTTTCAGAAAATGCTCTTCAGTGTAAGAATGAGTGTAGGGAGTTCAGAGGTCTAATGATTTAAGGAGCAGGTGACAAGCAGGTTAGGTTACTTTGGCCTTCAGGAGCACCACTGAACAGATCTGTTTGGTGCAAGCTTTCAACTTGTTATTCAGCAGAAAAAAGAGATACATAAATTACAACAGTAGTGCGTATGTATTTTATTGTACCTGTGATACGTGCTTCAGATGTTGCTTTGATCAGTGGTTTAGTTGGAAATGGGGGGGGTGTGAACATAAACCACTGTGTGCAGCTCTTTTCAAATTAGGCTTATCATGAATTCTGATTCCAAAACTTTGGAAGCTAAAGTCATAATGCTAATTTATTTATATTTATTTTTCTGTGTTAGTGTTTGTGTGCACTCGTGTGTTTGTTGATTTTATGTATATCATTATTAGAGTTCTTCTGCTATTTTGTTGGAAATTGCAATAACATTGGTTGAGGTGTTTTAGTGTATTAATAATAATAATCAATATTCATTTAGTTATTTTGATGGAAAGACACTGTTGTTGAAGCACAACATAAAAAAGGTGTATTTAATTTCTAATGCAGCCCATCTGTTTTTTTTTTTTTTTATTTTGTTTGTTTATGAAGTGCATCTGTGACGTGTGCTACAGTTTGTTGATGTGATCTTGATGAGATGTCTTTGGTTATCTTAGCTGTAATATAATGTTTTTTTTATAATGTTTGGTTTCCATCAGAGGCTGTTTTACCTCTGCAAAAATGGTTAGATAAAACTATCTCTGGAATTTCTAAGTTCTCCTTATGTTAGAAGTAAAAGTACTATATATTTCACAAGAAAATGTATATATTGTTCATCTGTAGCATCTCATGGCTACAATGCCAAGCTTTGAAGTGGCTCAAGCAGTGGAGTCATTCAGAATTATGCAACAGTGGATGCTCTGAGGACAGCATTGCTAGCTTTGGTTTGTGTTGTACGCAAGTACACTGTTCATATGTTAAGTTTTGTAATGACATTTTGATGGATAAGAATAGCCTTTCAAAGACTGGCCCCATTAGCATTAGTTCTTGTGCTTTAATGCCACAGTGACATTTTGCAACTGATCTCTGCACACTCAGTAGCATTGCCATTTCACAGTGCTTCACTCGGGCTGATTTCTTGGCTGTTGCTTTTTCTGTTTGTGGTTTGCATGTCCTTTCTGTCTCTGTGTGAGCTTAACCAATGTTATAGTTTTCTGCAAATCCCAAAGGTGTCCTGTAAGTGATTTGGTGCTCCTCCAATGTGCTTTTAGGTAATTGTGTGCTGTGAGTGCTGGTTTGTGCATCTAATAACAGACTTTTTTGTCAGGGGCATTGTCAGTATGTGTTTGTGTATGTACAAAATCAGTGGACCTTGTTATAAATTGTTATATCATATTGTTATAAACCTGTCTTGTCATGGGCAGAGTGTATGTGTGTGTGTGTGTGTGTGTGTGTGTGTGTGTGTGTGTGTGTGTGTGATGGGGAGACAGAGAGAGAGAGAGAGAGTAAAAAATATGATTGATATTTTTTTCTTTGGACACAGTTGCTGGACATATACACAACTCTTCTTGGTAGCAGTACAAAAAAAGGACACGCACAGTATGGCTGGACACATGCATAACTCTTTTTGGTAGCAGTATTAAAAAAAGGCTAATGATGTGGTATTTTTCAAAAATAAGGCATAACATATGTAACATTTAAGCTCTCAGAGCTTTTAGAGATCTGTCAGCTCTTACACCACAGACTGTATAAGTGCATTTAGAGCAAGCTTAGTACTGACCTTTGTCATGAATCCCACCTAATGTAAAACTGACCCCGTTTGAAAGTGTGCAGAGGAGGTTGCAATGGTTTGTGTGGGTGGCCAGAATCTGTGGTCATTATTTCTTTAACTTTCCTCACAATCAAACCTTTAGAGATCCTCGCAGAAGGTTGCTATAGCTTGCCTTGAGGTCTGGGGACACTGTGGTCACTGTCTGGATGGTGTAACATGACAAGGAGTGGGGCAGCACAGATGATGAGGGGCAGCAGCACTAGGCCTTAGGCTACAAACTGGAAAATGTGTAAGGATGACACATGGCAGACACAGCAAGTACAACTGATATAATAAACAAAATCGCCACTAAATCCAAGGACAACCACAAAGCATTCTATAACTATGTCAAGAATCTAGATGGCAACACCCAGATCTGCTGTGAGTTACAGCACATAGGCACGAAAATTACAGAATCAACTGATATTGCCAACATCCTGGCAGATCGGTTCAGTGCTAACTTTACCCCCCTCTCACCCCCTAAAGGGCCCATATCTATACAGGAAGAATGCAGAGTCCCTGTAATCACAACTACGCAGGTAAAAGCTGCACTTTCTAAAGCCAAAAACACAGCATCCATGGGACCAGACAACATCCCAGGCTGCGTTTTACACGAACTTCAGAACGAACTGGCTCCCCACTTAAGCACCATGTTCAATAATAGCCTCGCATCAGGTTTTGTGCCCACTGAATGGTGCACAGCAACAGTTATCCCACTCCACAAAGGGGAGCCACCACTGATCCCGGGAACTATCGACCTATTAGCCTGACGAGCCTGGTCTGCAAGGCCATGGAACGTATCATCATGGAACTCATAAACAAAGACATTGGTAAACTCCAAACTCTGGATCCCACCCAGTTCGGGTTTGTGAAAGGCAGATCATGCCTCCTGAACCTGATCGACTTCTTTGAGGCAGTCACCAAAGCCGTGGATGAGGGTAAAGTGGTTCACACAGCCTATCTTGACCTCTCCAAGGCTTTCAACACCATCCCCCATTCTGGAATTATAGCTAAACTCACTAAACTAGGTATAAATCCCTACGCCACAAGATGGGTTGCCAACTGGCTCACTGACAGAACCCACACTGTAAAAGTTGCAGACTCCAAATTTGACCTCAAAGCAGTGACAATGGGAGTACCACAGGGTTCCGTCCTGGGACCTCTCCTGTTTGGTATCTACTTCTCTGAAGTATAGGCTAACACAGAAGGCCTCTGGCTAACGAAGTTCACAGATGACTGCAAACTAGGAGCCATTGTCAAGTCCCCAAATGATGTGGACATCCTAAAGAAGGGCCTCACTGAGACAGATGCCTGGTATCAGAGCCATGGCTTCAAGCTCAATGCCAAAAAGTGCAGTGTCATCCCCTTTGGTAAAAACTCTGTACCCATGAACTACCACATAGGCAGCAATCTACTTAACACCAAATGCGTGATAAGAGACCTTGGGACCCAGGTGGACAGTAGTCTCTCTTTTGATAGTCACTTTGCCACAGTAGTCAGGCCTTCTACGTGGCACACCTCATCATAAAAGGGTTCTTATCCAGGAAAAAAGAGGTCATTGTTCCCCTCTACTCGTCACTCATTAGACCCATTATAGAGTACAATGCTCCTTTTGAAATGTACCGCACAAGACATCTGCTGAAGGCCACAGAAGTACCTCACAAAGAGGATTACTGGCCTCAAACAAATGCCCTACACTGGCCGCCTCAAAAAACTCCAGCTTTACTCCATAGCATATCGCCTACTCCGAGGTGATCTCTACCTAACATATAAAGTTATGTCAAACCCAGAGCTGTTGGGCATGCTATACCTAAAGAAATCCCAATCCCTCCGAGCTACATGCTCTAGGGACCTAAACCTTGTCACCACAATAAACAGGACATGCTGGAGGGATAGATTCCTGTCCCAGAGACTTCCTATACTCTGGAACAAGCTACCCATCTATGTCAAGCAAAGTTGTTCATTAGCACTCTTCAAGAAAAATCTTGATGAGTGAATGGGAAATAGGAAATACACCCCGAGGATCACTTCTGTGTCTCTGCTGGACAGTGGCACAAGAAAATAACTTTCTTGTGTGGCATAAGCTATGGAACCTTGCTGGCTAGGCTTACGTAGGCCCTTGGGCCGATAGCATATAGGTTCATAGGTAGGTACTAGGCTAAGAGCTTTCTCACCCATAAAACATGGTGCTTCTTCAGACCTTCTTTAAAGAAGTAAAACAAATAACTTAAATAAGAACATCAATTAGCATCAACAACAAACTGTCCTATCAGAAAACATGATCAGTTAAAACATACTGACTTACATCAAGCTATCTTAAAGAACATGCTTTCAAATATGGTTTTAAAGGAACATTTGCATTCAATCCAAGATATTTATCTGCATGAAGCCTGATGATCCAGTTAAATTCATGCATTTCAATTAAATTATTAAAATCTCCTAAACGCAATGTCTCTGATAGACATTCAGTAACCATAAAACTAAAATTATGTTCCTCACCAAATTCAGATTTATGTTTGGCTAAGGCACTTCTGTCTATATCAAGTTTTTTTATGGCTGCCATATATTCAATAATACACTATCTTAAAGTTCTTCTCATTTTTTGCACATAAAATGAATTATATACTTTACAGATTACCATATAGCCAATATTTTGAGTAGTGCAAGTTGCCATAATATGAAAATTAAATGTTTTATTAGTCACTGGATGTATAGAAATATTAGGCGTATTTAAAACATGACAAAAGTTACAGTTACCACATGGTACTGTACCTTTGTTCTCTGTCAAGTTCTTATCTACAAAATTAGATTCATACAATAAGACATTTTAAATTTTTCTTGCTCTTATAATAAAAACATGGATAACGATCAATATAGTCACTTATTCTTTCATCAGATAAAAGTATAGACAAATTTTTATTTATAACTTGTTTAACAATAGCAATGTTATTAGAATATTGTAGGGTCAAAGGAGTTAAAGGTTGTGATCTAAGGGCATTCTGCTCATCTAATGCACTAAAAAATACTTGATCAGAATAACCACACATAGTAAATCAGTTTATACACATCCATTTTAAATTAACAATATCCCATTGATTCCTCACATTACATTACTTCCTTTCCCACACTGACACCATACATATTACTCATTCACCTCAAAGAATTAAAACCATAGGTATTTAATAGTACATCACTCTTAGAATACATATATTAACATCCTCCTCGTTGTTAAAAACCATGAAATTCTAAATGCTCTTGATCATATAGCTTGATAATCTGTACAGATGCGATGTTTGCTCTGAGAGTGTTGATGGAGAAGTAAAGAGAAGGTCAGAAGGAGTTGCATTGTGTCTTTGTGGATTTAGAGAAAGCATATGACAGGGTGCCTAGAGAGGAGTTGTGGTATTGTATGAGGAAGTCGGGAGTGTCAGAGAAGTATGTAAGAGTGGTACAGGATATGTACGAGGGTAGTGTGACAGCGGTGAGGACTGCAGTGGGAGTGACGGATGCGTTTAAGGTGGAGGTGGGATTACATCAAGGATCAGCTCTGAGCCCTTTCTTATTTGCAATGGTGATGGACAGGTTGACAGACGAGATCAGACAGGAGTCTCCATGGACTATGATGTTTGCAGATGACATTGTGATCTGTAGTGTGAGTAAGGAACAGGTGGAGGAGACCCTGGAGAGGTGGAGATATGCTCTAGAGAGAAGAGGAATGAAGATCAGCAGGACTAAGACAGAATATATGTGTGTGAATGAGAGGGAGGACAGAGGCATGGTGAGGATGCAGGGAGTAGAGGTGGCGAAGTTGGATGAGTTTAAATACTTGGGATCAACAATTCAGGGTAATGGTGAGTGTGGAGGAGAGGTGAAGAAGAGAGTACAGGCAGGATGGAGTGGGTGGAGAAGAGTGTCAGGAGTGATTTGTGACAGACGAGTACCTGTAAGAGTGAAAGGGAAGATCTGCAAGAGAGTAGTGAGACCAGCTATGTTATACGGGTTGGAGACAGTGGCATTGACAAAATGGCAGGAGTCAGAGCTTGAAGTGGCAGAGTTGAAGATGTTAATTTGCACTGGGTGTGATGAGGATGGACAGGATTAGGAATAAGTATATTAGAGGGTCAGCCCAGGTTGGAAGGTTTGGAGACAAAGCCAGAGAGGCAAGATTACGTTGGTTTGGACATGTGCTGAGGAGGGATGCAGAGTATATTGGGAAAAATATGCTAAGAATTAAGCTGCCAGGTAACAGGAAAAGAGGAAGGCCTAAGATAAGGTTTATGGATGTGGTGAGAGAGAACATGCAGGTGGTTGGTGTGACAGAGCAAGATGCAGAGGACAGGAGGAAATGGAAAAAGTTGATCTGCTGTGGCGACCCCTAACGGGAGAAGCCGAAAGAAAACGTATGTAAAAACCGTATGTATTTTAATGTATAAAATTTCCATCAAGTTTAGGTCTAACTGTAATAGTTTCATAGTCCTCATTTTCATTACTGGAGCAAAGGATAATTGACCATTTAAACCAGGTTGGGACCCTGCGTTCATTCGCAGTTGCCATATCAATTCACGATATTCTAAGCGAGTTTCCCATTGGCCACCCCTCAGACTTCACTCTACCTATTCTAGTACCCAGAATAAAAACTTTCCACTTTTACATTCCTTCAGGTGTTTATGTAAAGCATTTGTTTCTTCTTGTCTTGCTATATCATAATAGTGTTCATAAACTCTTGTCTTTAAACATCTCTCCGTTTTCCCTAAATAATAACTTGAACGCCTCGCAAAAAGCGAGATATACTACACCCTTAGATTTGCAATTGAAGTACTCTGTTTCACCTTTGAAGTAGAAATTAGCTAGGCTTAAAAAAACAGGCCTGCAATGGCAACTAAACTAGGAGTTAAATATAATGCATGGCTAGGCTTAAAAAGATCTTGTGATCATTTGCCTAATACACATCTGTGAAACTATACATGTATAACATAAAGATTGCCCTATATAGACTACATATGTATATAAATTGGTACAATGTCTATTGGTCCCAATAATTTGTCCTGTAATAAGTTTGGCAAAACATGGACCATTACCTACATTTTGTGTATTGTTTGCAAAATCTACAAAAGTAGTTTTCCTTCTTTTGTGGATCACATTTCTTTATTCGGCTGTAGGACTGACTCAGACAAATTTCAGGCTTCTCTTCCTTTTACACGGACATGCTGTGTTCCTACTCCTCATGTGATAATTTTATTATCTCTCATAATGTTCCAGTTATTGTTAATAATGCATTGAATTTGTCCGTACTCTGTGTTAGAAGTAACATCCATGGCCTTGCAGGACATCTGCGGTAATCAATCTTAATCCACCCCTGTCTTACTTTTTCATAAACTTCATGTATCAATATAGTTTGGTAACATCTGCCTTCAGATATCACCTTTAACTTTTTGGCTGTAACATAAAAAACTTTGTCTTCTGAAGATAGCATTGAGCATCTTGCACATTCACCTTACGGTTTTCCTTACATGTTTAGGGTGCAAGAGACTCAAAGTAGCTGTTTCCACTAATTTCCTTCCTATAAATTCTTACATACAGCTTATCACTGTCTTCCTTTTTATTCAGTGATGTTCAAGTTATTTATTTCATTAAAAGGATAATTCAAGGTATATTAAAAATGACTATTATTAATATGTTTTACTCCTTTAAAAATTCTGATGTACCTTGCCACATAGTAAATTTATCATCAGTAAAGAAGCCATAAGTCTTTATAAACTGTCTAAATTTGCAAATAATAACTTATTCTTTTTCCGAATTGCCATGATTAAATTGGAAAACCAGGTGCAATAATAGCATCCATTGTTATCCCACTGCCAAGGTGAAGCTGAATGCCATAAAATGCCTCCTTTTTTGCATCTGTTTTCCCCCACTGTCTACCAGTCATCATCCCCTCCTTTTCAGTTGGCCCATTTGTTCTGTCTATATGTGAAGAGAGAGTCATCTCTGAGAGGCTCCACTTAAGACAGCCATCTGGTGTGACTTGACTTTTTTCTTTATTAATCCCTACCTCCTTATGTCCACTCAAATACAATTGATGGGTGAAGGTGTAGTGGGAGTCAGAGCTGATTTGCCCTTATTTCTGAAGTGAGCTGATGTTAACAGGATTTCCTTGTTCACCCACACTTGACACCATACAATTTCCACAGTTTCTGTCTAGGAAATCAGATCACATATGTGTGCCCCTGATCTCCTGAACATTTACACACACCCCCCAGGGATGGACATGCCCATACTCCCTGTTTGTGCTTTGAAGTGCCCAGCTGTAAAATGAACTCAGGCCACCTGTGCCATAATCAGAGCTTTATCCATCTGTACTACATGCACAGGCTATAAACTACCTAAGGTGTTGATATCGCTATTGCTAAAAGTGCCACTATGGTTGATGTACTGTATAAGCATTTATATTACCCCATTTTGGGGAAAGAAATGCACAGCTAGCATATATCAAAGGTAACAAGAACACTGTTCTCATAAACTTTCAAATCCTTCATTTTAGAAATAAAATCTGCTGTACTCTGAATTAAGGATGATATACTTTTAATGACATTCTTTGATGCATTCTCAGTCTGTGCTGTGATAGATTCAGGTGTAGTGGTTTAGTATCTCTTGCTCATACTGTGGGTCTCAATGGGGACACCATAGAATGTTATGCACCTGTTTAAAAAAGGCACCTCAGAACATGGTTGATTTATTTTAAACAATAAGCAGTGTTACGTTTCAGTTCTTGAACTGTCACATTGTCAAGATGGCTTCTGTAAAGTACCGTTGTACCATATCTTGAATAATTTGGGAGTAGAGATGATATTTCTGTTGTCAGTGTAAGTGGTAATGTATTTAGAATCTCCTCTGCAGGTGACAGTGTTGACACCTGTGATAAATGCTTTCTCAAGTATTCTTTCTGGAACATCTTCGGGGACATTTCAGTATATATCTCACAGGACACCTGTCTAAATACTTAAACTAAGAAACAACTTGGATAAAGCATTTTTGTCTCACTTAGTCACTTAGTGACATTTTCATCAAGAAAATAGTTCATGTTCCTTTTTAACACCTTTATGAAATTATCGCTTCAGACATAGGCCCACATACTTAAATAGAAAAAAAAAACAATTAACATCTTTTCCATTTGCACACATTATACACTACGCATGTTGTCTTTCTTTAGAACAACAGTCTTTCAGTCCAGCGTTACAGAAATTGGTCAATTCCTGCCTTCCCCATAAACCACACTCCTCCTCCTGTTCATTAAACATTATTCTGCATGTATTGTTCACAAAAATTCCATTTATTTCTATGTAATTTTCTCATTCCCTTTTCTGAATGTCGTCTTCCAGTTATTTTGTCTTTTTTATAATTAACACTTTAAATACAGTTGGTTTAGATTTCGATCTCCATTTTCTAGTAATTGTTTGTTTTAGCAGCCAACAGAAGTAAACTTAATAAGGTTTTAGTATGTCTAGACAATTCAGATCCTGTGTTAAACTTCAAAAGACTTGTCTCCTTAGTTACAGCCATTTGCTCCCCCAGTATGTCTGACAGAGTACACATTAGGGTATTTATAGAATCTGCCAACTTGGTGCACTCTCAAAAACATGTTCCTAGTTATGTCTGTCTTTCCCTTCACACCTCCGACATGTGCTGTCTACCTGAGGGAAAATTATTTGAAGTCTGCTTGGGGTATAAAAATACCCATGTAAAGCAAAGATCCTAAAACTTCTAGACTTTGTTGCACATTTGAGTCATACCTATATCCTCCATTGTTTCTTTGTGAATTGTTTATCCAAGCTCTCTTAACAATCCTTTCTAACTCCTTTGATTCTTAGAGGTATCATGCCATATTTTATATTCTCTACTAATTATCTCCCTTTAAACAGCAGCTTCTGTTCTTGACTGGACTAAAACCTTGACCAGAATATTCTTTCACTTATGATATCCCTATAAATTTCTCTTTGCCTATACTCTGATATCAATCCTTGATAGAGTAGGCAATTTCTAGCCTGCAGTCCAAATAAATACTTGTGTAACACACAAAAAGACCCCCTGCACGAAGGCAAATGCACGGCTCAAAAACCAATGAATAAGATCAAAAAAAGTATAGAGCCAGCATACAGTGACCTGAAAAAGAGGTTTATTTTAAATATATATAAAAAACAGCAAAACAGACCGGTTTCAGCCGGACAGTATCACAGCCTTCTTCAGTGTAAAGCAAACAGAAAAACAATGCTGTTTAAATATATGATTCTCATAGCTCATTGGTGGATATCTAGAATTGTTCATTAATCCCAGATGGAAACAATCCACCTAGTCTGATAATCCATTTCTTTTCTTTGGCATTTAAAATGGAATGCCAACCTGTCTTATTGAAGTGATTCCCTTGTATACTGTCAATAACCATAAAAGAAAATTTGGCAGTAGTGTGTGTCATATGATGTTTATAAAGTGCATTATGAGCTCTTTTATTCTTGATATTACTAATATGTTCAGATCTACGTAATCTTAATGGGCGGGAAGTTTGTCCCACATAAAAAGAGCCACAATTGCATGTTGCCAAATATATCAACCAGTCGCTACTGCAGTTTGCAAAGAAATGAAGATCATAAACTGAAGAGCAATTCCTGCTAGAAAATTGCTTAGATTTACATACATATTGACAGTTGGTACAATGACCACAAGGAAAACAGCCACACAATGGTTCTCCCATCAACGTTAATAATCTGCAAAAAGTTGGTCGTGTCTTGCAATCGTGATCGTACCACATGTAATAAGGGTTTAAGATGTTTGGTAAGATACAAGGCTAACTAACTTACTTATAGAGACCATTCAGCAATATCATCACAACCCATAAGGTTTATAACGACCTATGCTAGAAATTCTGATAGTCTAATTCAAAGTGTGCATAGACACTGGAATATTTTGCAATGTGATTATGAGCTTGCAAGTATTATTCCAGATAGATGTTTATTTTCATTCAGAAAAGGGAAAAATCTCAGTTCTTTTTTTAATCATTATAAACATGGAAATACCTTGAACAACTCACAACTTTTACAAACAATGTTGATGGGAGAACCATTGTGTGGCTGTTTTCCTTGTGGTCATTGTACCAACTGTCAATATGTATGTAAATCCAAGCAATTTTCTAGCAGGAATTGTTCTTCAGTTTATGATCTTCATTTCTTTGCAAACTGCAGTAGCGATTGATTGATATATTTGGCAACATGCAATTGTGGCTCTTTTTATGTGGGACAAACTTCCCTCCCATTAAGATTACGTATATCTGAACATATTAGTAATATCAAGAATAAAAGAGCTCATAATGCACTTTATAAACATCATATGACACACACTACTGCCAAATTTTCTTTTATGGTTATTGACAGTATACAAGGGAATCGTTCCAATAAGACAGGTTGGCATTCCATTTTAAATGCCAAAGAAAAGAAATGGATTATCAGACTAGGTGGATTGTTTCCACCTGGGCTTAATGAACAATTCTAGATATCCACCAATGAGCTATGAGAAGCATATATTTAAACAGCATTGTTTTTCTGTTTGCTTTACACTGAAGAAGGCTGTGATATTGTCCGGCCGAAACCGGTCTGTTTTGCTGTTTTTTATATATATTTAAAATAAACCTCTTTTTCAGGTCACTGTATGCTGGCTCTATACTTTTTTGATCAAATAAATACTTGCCATCTTCACATTCTGTTAACTTTCCCTCTCTAATTATTTGCTCCCTATACCTTGGTTCCTTTACAAGTTTGCTCCAGTAAATTCCACCCCCCTCTTGCCTATTGTCTGTATCCCTAATTGTAGTCATCCCTATCTGCAGAATCTCCTTTTTCCATTCCCATGTTGTCTTTATTCTTAGAATATTTTCTTCTATTTTATGAATATATTATGTATGGTTATTGTTATTCTCCTTAAGGATCTGCATCCAAAATCCCAGTCTCTCCTTGTTTTTTGAGCCCCCCCCCCGTTTCATCATCATCTGTTTCACTTTGAATTATAACCTTCTGCTTGAGTTATGCATATGAGCTTTAACTGTGTAGCTCTAAAATATCCCTGCAAATCAGGAAAGCCTAAACCACTTTGTCCTATTGGGAGGATCATCTTATCACATTTAACTTTTGCCCTCTTCCTCCACCAGATACATACTTTTAACACTTTATTAATTATTGTCAGCAACTTCTCAGATTGATAAAAACGTGTCTGAACTGTTCATAAAACTATAAAGGGATTAAAACCATATCCACTGCTTATATCTAACTATCCATATCCATAAAAAGAGCTTCCAATTTCCCAGTTTTTTAATTATCTTTTGTTTAGTCTCTTCCCACATATCCTTAGCTGCCATAACAGAATACTTTTAATCCATACTCTGAAATACTTCATTTTATCATGTCCCCATAAATATGGGTATTGTTGGACCAATTTGTGTCTAGGGATATAATTTACATCTATAGTCTTTGTTTTATCTTCATTAATTTTGCATCCCAAAAGACTTGAACTTTAAGATATATAAAATATTCCACAACACTAAAATTTCCTTTTCTGGTTTTATCAGCAATAAAATAATATCTACAAATAAAGCCAGATTTTCTTGATTGCCATACCAATTATATCCTTGAATTATAGCTAGACTTATTTTCTTTGCCAATGGTTCTAAATGTAACGCAAATAACAAAGGGGAAAGAGGATACCTCTGCCTGGTTCCTCTGCTGAAGCAGAATTTATCTAAGAGGAACACACCCACTTTAAATTTTGCCTCCAATCCCGCATATATCCTCCTAATCAACCTTATAATTTTATCATGGAATGAAACTACTTCCATTGCCCTACTCATAAAATCCTGCTTACTTTGTGGAATACTTTTTCTGCATCCCGACCCACAAACAGCGGTAGTATTTTCTTATATTCTGCTTATCTCTGGATCATCATTGTTCTATTAAGGTTGTCAAATGCTTGCCTCCAGTCCACAAAACCACATTGATACATATCTATCAATTTTGTCATCACCTTTGACCAGTCTTTTAGCCATTATAGATATAAACACTTTATAACCATGGTTTAAAATAGAAATGAGCCTATATGAAACTAGATCTCATGGGTCTTTACCATCTTCAGGTATTACAGCCACCACTTTTTTCCCAGGATATCGGTGCTTCTTCTCCTTTTAAAATACTGTTAGACAAAAAAATAGATTCACAGCTTGAGCATATCTTTGTAGGGATTAACAAAACATATGAGTTTACAAAATCAGCAAGTTAGACATGAGAGAAGGTGACAAGAGAGTCCCTCTTAAATGTGCTCCCTAGCCATCTCACTTACTACCTAAAGACATATTTGGCACCTCTCTGTTTCTACTGACTTTTCATGATCCTTTTTAATCTAATATCTCTTGTTCTATAATTTGATTTCACAAGGACCATTTCCTTTAATTGGTCCTATAGTACCGACTATAGTCCAGAAATCTCTAATATTAATCATTATATCTATGCTGTCATGTTTTGTTTTTTAAGTTGCCATTCTTCACTAGAAAATTCTCCCTGCTAGTAGTTGTATTTCTCCTTTAAACTGGCTTAATTTGGTGCAGAACCAAAAAATATGTTCCCAGTCTCCTTTCTGCTCAGCTACATCTCTAATCTCCAGCAGTTTTAACTCATTGTATGGAACATTTGGTTGTACCTTTCTGGGGTACAGAAATACTAATATAAGCACTTACAGACAAAAATGTGGAACATTCCTGGATCTATTTGCTTGTTTTGACATTTCCTTCTGGTAAATTCTCATTTACTTCCATTCCCCCTGCCCTCTTTAGTAATGGGTGCTAACCCCAACCCTAATGCCACCCCTTTCCCCAACATTAACCCTACCCCTTAACATCATTAAAACCATCCCATAACAGTGCTACTATTCAGACAAATTTGAGGCTTGTGTTACATTGTGCTATAATTGTAATATCAGGAGAGGAAATAATTTTCCTCTTTTGATAATATTGTTTTTGTTTTTTGTCCCACTATTGTGTATGATCTAACTTATTTTGTAGGTGTTTTTACATTTGATATTAGAGCATTGCACGCACACATGCACGTACACACACACACACACACACACACACACACACACACACACACACACACACTCACTAGATTCAGTGCTTTAAATTCAGCTTAATTGCTAGACCCATATTTTCCTTGGGTCTATATTAGAACATCGAACATTTAACAGTTCGAACCACTAAAGGTCGACCTTTAGTGATCAAACTGTTAAAATATCAAATGTTCATAAAAAAATAAAATAAAATAAATAAAAGAGTGTAGGCAAAGGGGCAAGACCCCCTGCACCCCCCGCTACTTAAATATACTAACTCTGAGACCGCACTACATTGCAGTAAATGCAAATCTCCCCTTACGGAGATTTCTGTTTACCCGCTCGATGTTCTGCACTTTCGCTATTCTCAGGTCGACAATGTCAGAATCAACATTGTCGGATTTTGAGAATTTAATATAGACCCACTTTCCTTCATTGTATAAAATTGTTTCAGTTTCTGTGTAGTATGGCATTGAAGTAATTTTTTCTGACATTTGCTATACATCAGTAAAGCAAGCACACTTTTTCTTAACTGAAATTGCACTTGCTGATACTAATGTAATTTGTAAAGGGGTTTTATGTACTCTTGTGTAAGTAACAGTGTCTGATGAGGAACCTCCTCACAGTAAGATGGTATTTCTTCTTCAGAAGAGGGGATCTCATTTTTTAACAAGTGAGGACACTATACCAGTTTACTTTTATGCAAAAAGTTCTGCTAATTTTTGTTGAAGTGGTAAAACACAAAATTTGCTTATTGTTGTCAGTACCATCTACACTTTTATATTATTGCAGATTGAACCACAAATACAACAGTTACTGCTGAACCTGTTAGCCATTGCTGACAAAGATAGGTAACCTTTAAAGTCGTAGATAATACTGGAACTATTTTTTTTTAGTTTAATTTATATTTCTGTTAAAAGAAATTGCTTTGGTACTATTAGTTATAAATTAAGAAAACCAGTTACACAATCCTGACATTAACATTATTACTAATGAATTCATTATTTTAGGATGTTTATCATTATATTACTGTTGCAGTAACATAAAGCTGTATGTGATGTATCCTGCCAAGGCTATTGGACATCTGGTCAGTATACTAAAGCTTTCGGCTGACTTCCTCATGCATTGTAGATCTGCTCAAGTACAGAATTGTGCTAGTATATAAAAGTATGTACAGGCACCAAAATTCAGACTTTTCTTGCCGCTGATTCTCACGTCAGACATCTAATCTCCTCAGCATTTTCAGTGCAGGCAGATGGCCTACAACTAAAGTTTTCTGGGGAGACAAGTACCTCACTGGAGATCTTCCTTACTTTTTTGTATAAAAGTGCATTTCAGTAGAGTCTTCACATGCTAAGAAGAAGAGATCTCTGTATTCCTCTGAAGAAGAGATACACTCTGACTGTGAGGAAGAAGGTCTAGATTATGCTTCCCATCTCTCTTCCCCATCCCTTATGAATCAGAATCAGAGGAGACTTTATCTTATGATTTCCCAAATTAGAAAAATATATATTTTTCTGACATTATTAAAATGAAAGAATCCTTCAAATTGGAACAAAAAGAGGTTTCACAGGCTCAGAAGTGTTACTGTGACCTCTTAAATTTGGATTCCACCAAACCCCTTTCTATTCCCCCAGTACTAGGTGCCTTAGAGGATGCCTTTAATTCAGCTTGTGCTTCTCCAGGTTTTCAACCTCCTGCACCTAGGAAGCCTGATAGACTGTATTAATTGCCAAATTACCATCTATTTTTCTGTAGGAACCCCATTCCTGAACCTGCTCTGATTTTTATAAACAGGGGTAGCAAGTTTAAGCCTTTAGCCTCCTTGTCAGTCTTTGGGGAAGAAGTGGATGAAGTGTAACTGCACAGCTGGGCTAAGGTTCCCAGGCTAGTGCCCTTGAGTTGGTCTTTTTCCAAGGGGTCTGTCAAGAAAAGAAAGCAACACTTTAAGAATATTTCCTCTTCTGCTTAATAATAAGACAAACATGTGGAACACACCAAAATATCAAAAAAAAAAAAAAAAAAAGGTAAACAGCTAATCTGAACACTTATTGAGCACTTTCATTCTCAAACAACAAAGGACTTCATCAGAATACCTGGCTAGCTGACGTCCATCATCATTCTCAAAACAGTTAACAATAATAACAATTATCATTCAATTAAATAATAAAATTACATAAATAGTTGAATTAAAAAAAATTCAGTTCTTAATTTCCACATAAAGATAGAAATGAAAATATTGCAATAAACATTTGTTCAACTTATGATTTATTAAAAACATTTAATAGTCACCATTTCATTTAAACTTGGCGGTTTAACACCAGTCTAGGTTGCCAAATAACTTCTCTCATCTTTACTTTGTTTCTATTGTTATGCCCTCTTAAATCCTCAGCTACCTGCTCCAACAATAACATTTCTTACTGAATGACTCATATTCAGATGTTTAAATAAGGCATTACCCATATTTTTGTTTTGATGTCATATAAATGTTAACTCATACACTTATACAATGTTCTCGTAGTCATACCTATATAAAAGGATGGGCGCTGTGTACATATAGCAATTATAAACAACCCCTTTTGAAACACGTAATATGTTCCATTATTGAAACTGTCCTGTCTGACTTGTTCACATGTTTTAAGTTAATAAAATGATCTTTATTAATGAACCTATACATTTTACAACTACTACATCTACATGTGCCAACAGTTTTGCTAGTTTTACTACCTGATATTAAAGGATTAATTATTGTCCCTTTGTAGACAATTCTACAAATTGTTTTTTTTTTAATGTACAAAAGCAGGCTCATTCACAACTACTATAAAACTTTCACTATTCCATTTTAAAATTTTCCAGTTGCCCATTTATAATAACAAATCTCAGGAATCTTGAATAAAAGTTGTACATTGTTAAAATGTATGCTTTAAAATTTTGTTTAAGAACATAGAAGTTCCTTCCGTAACACTGCCTGCTGCATATATTATTGACCTGAAGGAAGGAGGATTTATACCTTTGTGTATTTTGGGAATACCAAATAAAACATCCAATTTAGGATAATCGGCTTTCATAAATGTATACATATAAGGCTGTATATATTTTTGATCTAACAATATATTCTCAGTTTTACCATACTCACAGTGAATATCACATACATTCACCTCATTATACTCACTTGTATTATTTAACATCTTTTCTTTATTTATAACATAATCATCTTGATACATTATCATTATGTCATTACCTTTGTCAGCTTTCATAAATCTGACATTTTTCAAATTCATTATCCACATTGTATATAATGTAGTTAACACTTACATTTCTCACAAACATACATAATTTCCATGAGCAAATATGCCAAATCTGCTCTTTTACTGGGCTCAAAGGTTAGCCCTTTACATAAAATATCTAACTTTGTAGGTGAAAAAGGCATATACATTAATTTAAATAACCTGCTTTTATAGTCTGCAGTCTAATTTAATTGGAATTGGACACTGTTTTCCCTCTTCCTTTCATTCTGTACCCTTGAACTCAACTGCAACCTCTCTTATATTCCGTTTTGTTATTTTTATGGGTCAGTGTTATTGTGCCTTTTGGTTTTGCAACTTCTGTGAACCACTCCCTTATGTATTTGAGAGATAAAAAGTTACGCATGTTAATTTTTAAGATTTGTAAACTTCTGTGTAAATTTATGAATATGCTTGTAACAAAACATAATGTATATTCTTAGAATTCTTAACTTTTCAGCTGTTAAAGACACTGAGAAAAATGTTGTACAGTTTAGAACAAACATTCTTTCTGAATAGGAAATGTTGCATTTTTTGTCAGGCTAAATGTATAACTGGTCATAGCATTAAGAAAAAATATGATAGGTTATGGAATGGTCAGTGGGAAATGTGTGTGACTTTACTTAGTGATAGAGAAGAAACTACAGACTTACCCTGTATTATAAGCATAGATGGTATAACAGGGACTGAATATGCAGAGCTACCTTATTTATTATTTTTTCTAGATATGCTACTCTTTTAATTAATGCCTGTCTTAAATGGATATATGCATGTGGTGAGAGTCCACACTGGCACTGGACTATGTATTATTCTGTTAATGATATTATCTTACATACAGATAAGCAAGATGTTTGCGATGATATGGAATGCTTAGCAATATAGTTTCCTGACAGTATAAGTAATTTTGAGCAAGTGAATCATAGAGAAGTAAAAGCTGATATTAATTGTGACCAACCACTGACTTTAATAACTTTGCATGTGAAAGTAGGTTTGGTGTACTTTTTACTGATCTTCCAGTGTTAGAATACTCTGCTGAGCCTGGTTCTTTTGGGAGTAGAGTCTGTAACAGAAAAAACAGAGGCCCAACAAAATACAAAAAAGGAAAACAATAATTTATCTATGCCATCTGTTAATATAAATGATCTAAAAACTCATGCCAGACAGTTTACTGTTTTGTACTGCTGCAAAAATCTAACAGTAGGTATCATTTGTTTACTGATTGAGATTTTTACAAGGCTATAAGAGAATGCACTTTTCACAAGCTTGGGGAAGGCAAGTAATATGGTTAGTGGATGCAGATACATCTTCTGGTTTATCTGTTGTTCATAGGTTCATGGGTTCATAGGTTCATACTAGGCTATCTGCCCTGGGGCAATTATAAGCCTAGCCCGATTCTGTATGGCTTACGCCACCCCTTGATTTGAGTATAATGTGCCTTTTTTAATGTTTAGTTTACTGTGCCTCTGTGCCTCTGTCTAATGTGCTTAATAATCCAGAAATTCATGTCTTGGACATAACTATTTGGGATCCTGGTAGACTGTTATTACTAGGTTCTAGTATAAAAGACAGAGTACTATAACTGATTATTGTATAAGCACATACTTCAGTAAAATCTCAACACCAACTTTTCCATAAGATAAGATGAAAATATTTTTTAACACCTTTATTAATTATCACTTAAGACATAGGCACAGCTACATTAATAGAAAAGAAAACAAACCATATTAACATTTTCATTTAGAGGCATTATGCCTTGCATGTACATTTTCTTTCTTCTTACCAGTTGTGATTCGCTCCAACATTAAATAAATTGCTCAATTCCTGATTTCCCTTAAACTTTAGTCTTCTACCTGAACATTATTCTGCATATATATATTTTTCCCAAAAATTCCATTTATTTCAATGTAATTTGGACATCCCCTTTTCTAAAGATCAGACCTCAATTTAGTTTTTTTATCTCTTTTACAATATTCAGTACTTCAGTACAGCTGATTTAGATTTTGATTTCTATTTTCTATCAGTTACTTTTTTAGCAGCTAATAGCATCAAACTTAGTAAAGCCTTACTATCTCTAGGCAATTTAGATGTTCAAATTAAGAGTCAAGAATCTCCAATAATAGTGATATTTTATTACATTCTGCTAATATCTGGATCATTGTTGTTCTGTTTATACAATCAGGAATTTGCCTCTCCTCCACAAAACCATCTTGATACATATCTATCAATTTTGGCAACAGCTTTGCCATTCCCATAGCTATTCCAGTGCATAAACAATGTTTTCTGTGTTACAACAGTATCTACCAATAGGTCTGAAAAAAATTATTAATTTTATCAAATGGTCTAACAATATACCTACAGCTAATATAACCAGTACAAGTAAAGTTCCCATATGTTCAAGTTCTTTAAATAAGTTATTCACAGGTAGTTTAAACTTACTATAAACAATCACATTTTTTATGTTACGTCCCCTTTTAAAGGAGAACAAAGGGGTATTACTTAACACATTCATAAATTCCTTAAACTTTAATAAAAAAAACTAATAGTATTTTAGAACATCTTTCATTTGTTCCTTCATAATATTATAGGTAGTAACTACAAATATTGTTTTGTTATCAGTACTTTGCTGTCCACCCTGTTCATATTTTGTATAAGTACATCTTTCAAATTTCAAATCTTTTCTATGAAAATTATTCCTAACTTGATACAGAGCTTCCTCAACAATTTGCTTATCATACCCCCTCTTCAAAAAGTTTTATGTAATTCTATTTCTAGTTCACTTTTATACGTTCATAGGTTCATAGGTTGGTACTGGGCAATCTGCCCGAAGGCATATATTAGCCCAGCCACGTAGTGCGGTATTCACCTCCCCTTTAGTAGTTCCCTAGACTCTTGTACTAGCAGCTAGTACTCTTGGCCCCTATCTAGTAGTGCTGTTGGTGTGATCCCCGGTGTGAACTTTCTGTTACCAATCCACTCATCAAGGTTCCTCTTGAAGAGTGATAGTGAGGGCCTCTGTCTTATGTAGATTGGGACCCTGTTCCATAGTAAGGGAAGTCTCTGCGAAGGGAATCTATCCCTCCAGCATGTTCTATTCATTGTTGTGTTGAGGTTTATATCCCTAGAGCATGTAGCTCGAGTAGATTTGGTTTTGCTAAGATGGAGCATGTTCAACAATTCTGGGTTGGACATGGCTCTGTACGTATTATTATTATTATTACACAATCTAGAAATTCATAAATATTCACTATAAGGAAGTGCCTTAATAGTATGTATGTGTGTGTGTGTGTGTGTGTGTGTGTGGGGGGGGTGACAGCTACTACCATCCAAAAAGTGATTAACATTATCAAATTTTCTCTATTAACCCTTGTTTTTAATTTCCCATGAGATAAACTTTCTAAAAAAACATCCAAAAATATACTTTTCCTGTATTGTAATCCACCAAACTTAATACCAAACCTATTATCATGTAATTCTTCGTTGAAATTTCTAACTAGTTCATGCCCTCTTTTGCACACAAAAACTAAATCGTCTAGGTATCTGTTATATTTAGGAACAAACTTGTGAAAAAAAATCCTTATTGTAACGATATTCTATCTCAAACAAACCCATGGATAAATGTGCATACATAGTAAGTTTAACCTAATTTGCATACATAGTAAGTTTAACCTATATGTGAATAACTTATTTAAACAACTTGAACATATAGGAACTTTTCCTTGTAATAGTTATTAGTTGTAAGGTATATTTTAGAACATTTGATAAAATTAATGGAATTTTTTCAGACCTATTGGAAGATACTGGTGGAACACAGAAGGCATTGTTTATGCACTGGAATGTCATTACAGGTTGTTTTATATAGGAGAAAGCAAGAGGGCTTTCAAGCTTAGGTTATAAGAACATAGGTTCATACTAGGCTATCTGCCCTAGGGCATTTATAAGCCTAGCCAGAATGTGTTTGGCTTTCGCCACCCATTTTAAATTAATTTTGCTATGCCCTTTTTCGAGGTTAATATACTATGCCTCTGTCTAACAGTGACACAGAAGTGATAGCCGGGGTAAACCTACGATCTCCCATCCACTCATCAAGATTCCTCTTGAAGAGAGTCAATGAGGGACTCTGCCTAACCTGGACTGGGATTTTATTCCAAAGTGAAGGGAGCCTCTGGGTTATGAATCTGTCCCTCCAGCATGTCCTATTTATTTCAGTGCTGAGGTTCAAGTCTCTCGAGCGTGTAGCTCGATGGGATTTGGATTTTTTGAGGTGCAGCATGTCCCTTAATTCCGGGTTGGACATGGCTTTATACGTCAGGCACAGGTCGCCTCTGAGCAGGCAGTATGCCACTGAGTAGTGCTGGAGTTTCTTTAACCGGGCAGCATATGGCATCTGTTTGAGCCCTTTGATCCTCTTGGTGAGGTACTTTTGGGGTCTTTCCAGTTGCTGCAGGTGTTTGGTAAGGTACATCCCAAAAGGGGCATTGTACTCGATTATGGGCCTGATGAGGGATGAGTAAAGAGGCACGATGACCTCCTCTAATCTAGATGTGAATCCCTTCATGATTAGGTGGGCTATATAAAATGTTCTTCTTACCACTTTGGCCACATGGTTGTCAAATGAGAGATTGCTATCAACTTGGGTCCCCAGGTCCCTAATTACTTCTTCTGTACTTAATGGATTACCACCTATGTGGTAATTTGTGGGCACTTTGTTTTTGCCAAAGGGGATGACTATACACTTTTTGGTGTTTAGCTTGAGGCCATGGCTCTGGCACCAGTTGTCTGTTTCTATGAGGCCCTTTTGGAGGATGCTTGTGTCGGCTGGAGAGTCGATTATGGCACCCAGTTTGCAGTCATCTGCGAACTTGGTCAGCCACAGTCCTTCTGTGTTGGCCTGTACCTCCGAGAAATATATATCGAACAAGAGAGGTCCCAGGACTGAGCCTTGTGGGACGCCACTTGTAACTGGTTTGGAGTCTGACATGGCTCCAGCAATTCTAACCATGTGGGTTCTGTCCTTGAGCCAGTTTGCAACCCATCTAGTGACATAGGGGTTTATATTTAAGCTGGTGAGCTTATCTATAATGCCCGAGTGGGGTTTTGTATCGAAGGCTTTTGCGAGGTCCAGGTAGGCTGTGTGGACCACCTTCCCTTCGTCAATAGCCTTGGTGACTGTTTCAAAGAAGTCGACCAGGTTTAAGAGGCAGGATCTGCCTTAGCAAAGCCGAACTGGGTAGGATCCAGTATCTGTAGGTCCCCAATATCTTTATTTATGTGGTCCATGATGATCCTTTCCATAGCTTTGCAGACCAAGCTAGTCAGGCTTATGGGGTGATAGTTTCCAGGGTCCGTTGAGACACCACCTTTGTGGAGAGGGACCACTGTTGCTGTACGTCACTCTTTGGGTACATATCCTGTAGTAAGGCTGAGATTGAACAGTAGTTTTATATTTGGGTTTAGCTCTTCTTGGAGTTCATGTAGGACACAACCCGGGACACCGTCTGGTCCCATTGATGCTGTGTTTTTTGCTTTGGAGAGGGCGGCTCTTACCTGAGCATCTGAGATGTCAGGGGGGAAGCACTCTGCTGGGATAGATATTTGCCCTTTTGGTGGGGGGGACGTTTGCGCTGAACCTGTCAGCTAGGATGTTGGCAATGTCTGTGGGTTTGGTGTATTTTTTGTCATTTTGGACTAATTCTGAGCATATCTGGGAATTCCCACCCAGGTTCCTAACATAACTAAAGAAAGCCTCGTGATTATCCTTAGTGTCCTGTGCAATTTTTCTCTCGAAGCTGGCCTTAGATGATTTTATGAGTGCCCTTAGTTTTTTGCTAATACTGATCAGAGATGCCTTCCCTTTTTGGGATTTTCCTCTATCATGTAGTAGCTTCCTCCTTCTATTGTATAGTTTGTTTATGGCTGGGGTCCACCAGACAGGACGTCTGCCTTTGAAGGATTGGGTCTTGGTTCTATTTGGGATTGCATGATCCATGCATTCCTGAAGGTGTTCATAGAATGCATTTATAAAGGATTCTGCGGTCTGGGCCGTATTTTCCACAGGCCCGGGGGCTTTGAAGGATTCCACCTCGGTTTTGAGGAGTGTGAAATTTGCTTTAGAGAAGTTTTTCACTGTGGTTTTCTGGGCAGGGGGTGGGGTCGGGATGTGAATATCCAGTTAGATCAGTTTATGGTCTGATCTTACCAGTGAGGGATACACTTCTGGTATGGAGCATAGAGTCCACATGTTGGTGATGATCAGGTCCAGTATGTTTTCCCCTCTTGTGGGAGTGGTAACAAGTTGTTCCATAGCATTTGAGTTTATGAATTCTAGGAACCTTTGGGCTAGGGTGTTGGAGCTAGAGTAATGCTCCCAGCCTATGTTTGGGTCGTTGGAAGTCACCCAATATAATGGTGTTTGGAGAGACCTTCATATTTTCCAGTGTTCTCAGGAAGGCTGAGGGGGGTTCCTGGGTTTGGGAGGGTGGTCTGTAGCAGGCTATAAACTGGAAGGCAGTTTTACCCACTGTTAGTTGCACATGGACAGTCTCTGATGCTTCGTGCTTTGCCACCAACCTGGAGGTGTGGGTATCTTTGATGAATATTGATACTCCCCTCCTTTTGTGGTTCGGTCCAAGTTTTGGGGCCGAAAAGCATGGTATGAGGTATAACCTGGTAGTGCTGGGGTGCTCTCGGGAGCCCTGAACCAGGTTTCTGTTACTGCACAGATATCGATGTTCTCCATGCTAAGGAGAGTTTAGAGTGTGTGCATCTTGAGGTTTAGACTTCTGGCGTTGAGTAGCATTACTCTTAGTTTCTTATCCCTTGTGATACCTATGGAGGTAGGTTTGTCTTTTGAGCCTTGCCTAAAAAAGGCACTATGGGGGTAGCAAGAGCCTTTGCCAATATCCAAAAGCCCAGGGGTGACAGGTGCAAGCCGTCCCTAGCGAAGCATCGTGGCTTGTCGAGCATATCATCCCAGGCTGACAAGCATTGGATCCCCTTTGAATGACACCAGTACTTAAGCCAATTGTTGAAGTTGATCATCTTGTCTTCATATTGTGGCATCATTCTTGGTGAGGGTAAGATGCTACTCAAGGTCAGGGTCATACCGGCCTGGGCTACATGCTCAGAGAGCTCCTCTATGTCTCTTTTCATGTAGTCCAGGGAGGTACGTCTCAGGTCATTCACACCAGCATGGACAATGACTGAGTCATATTTGTACTTGCCTTGGAGTGACCTGAGTGCTTGTGTTATGTGGCGGATCCTAGCACCCGATAGGCTGCTCACCGTGACCTTCTCCTTGTTCAGCCTGGTGAGCGGGACATCAGTGTGCCTGACGATAGAGTCACCTATTACAAGTGTATCAGGTGTGTTGTTTAGCCTTAAGGGCTGTGACTGTTCGGCACACTGGCTTTGTGAGATATGTGTTGCACGTGTTTTGTTTTGGGGTAGCGGTTGCTTGGGTGTCTGCTTTGGAGGTCTCTGCTGCTTAGGCAGATCTTTATTTAGAGCCCCCGAGTATGTTTTTGTGTGATTATGTGTTTGGTTTGCTGTCGTGGTAGGTCTATGTGAGACTGGAATTGTAGTGAGTGTGGTTTCCTTCTCCTCCTGACTGGTTATGCCAGTACTGAGTTGAGAGAGCTTAGCCTCCAGCTTGGCTATATGGTTGCATCTCTCACATGTGTTGGAATTTGTTGGTAGGAGGAGAGGGTTGTCTGTGTACATGAGGCTGTTGTAACATTGCCTCAAGATTCCCAGATTCACCAGCTGGACCGGAGAGGAGATTGACAACTGACCTTTGGACATGCTAGAATAATATTGGGAATTCCTTTATAATTGAAAACAAGGGCCAATGGGGAATGAGGGTGTAGTACGTTTAATTTTTAGTGCTGACTTATATAATTGCTTTAGTGAGCAAGTGCCAGGTAACTTAAGTGCAATGTGTTACAGGTAACTTAAATGCAAAAACGACAAACAGTAACTTTCTTTCAAGTGAAACAAGGAAATAAGTACAGTAAGCAATGCAGATATCACTAGGGATCCACGGAAGTGCTGAGAAGCCGCATTTTAGGTGGAATTAGTGTTCCAAGGAAATAACAAGCAAACAAACAACAAGCATAAAAACAAAGCTAGATTCAGCAGTCCTGGATCTAGTCTATGCTACAGCAAACAAGGTGTACCAATTTCATTAAGAAACAGTTCAAATATGCAGGCACTATAAACCTTTAACCAGAAATTCCCAGCTCAGAAGGGCAGAGTCCAGCCTCTCCTCCCACAAGAGTGCAGACCACGAACCTTCTTAATGTAAAATAACTGGCCTGAAGCCCAAGTGCATAAACCAGAACTAATGCACTTTAAGAATAACAGACACTGAGCTCTCAATCAGCAGTTCCCAACTTAGAAGGATGAAAGCTACCTGTTCTGCCACCACAGTGCATGCCACAAACCTTCCTAATGTAAAACAACTGGTCTGAAGCCCAAGTGCTTAATCCAAAAGACTTAGAATGATAGCTACACTTTAATCAAGTTACTACCAAGCAGTAATAAATACAATTGAATACTTTAAAGAGTGCCTGGATTAGTGCTCAAGTTATACAAACAAAGCTAGATTCAGCAGGCCTGGATCTAGTCTATGCTACAGCAAACAAGGTGTACCAATTTCAGTAAGAAGCAGTTCAGATATGCATGCACTATAAACCTTTAACCAGAAATTCCCAGCTCAGAAGGGCAGAGTCCAGCCTCTCCTCCCACAAGAGTGCAGACCATGAACCCTCGCAATGTAAAATAACTGGCCTGAAAGCCCAAGTGCTTAAACCAGAATTAATACACTTTTAGAATAACAGACACTGAGCCCTCAATCAGCAGTTCCCAACTTAGAAGGATGTAAGCTACCTGTTCTGCCACTACAGTGCAGACCACAAACCCTCTTAATGTAAAACAACTGGTCTGAAGCCCAAGTGTTTAAACTAAAAGGCTTAGAATGAGTTACACCAAGCAGTAATAAATACAATTGAGTACTTTTAATGTGACGCAAAAGCAAAATAAAGTAGGAAGAAGCACAAGTACAGTAAAAGCAGATGAATTTTTTTTTTCAGAAAAGTAGCAAAAGCAGTAGTAAATACAATTCTCATGCAGTGCAAGCTGGCACACTTGAATATGTAGCAATATTAGTCCACACACAGTTTGAAAAAATGTAATTAAATTAAAAAGGACTAAAAGCAAGTGCAGAAAGGGTTTAGTAGGTAGAATGCGGTAAAGAGATGGGCCTGTGAGAGTGTCTTTAATCAAATCTGCAGTTGGGCGGGTACTGCAAAAGTCACCAAATTTATACTGCAGCCAAGAACTGGGAGGGGGGAGGGGGGAACAGTTTCAACACAGATGTGAGGAATGTGCAAATTATAAAGCCAAAAAATATATACTGTTCTCTATATATTTGCAGAGCAGTAAGACAACAGATATCTAAGCAAACAATTTAGCTCTATAATACAGAATAATACAGAAAAATATACTCAGCTCTATATATTTGCAGATAGTTCTGTAAGGCTGTCTCTCAAACTAAGGTTCCAGTTTGAATGCAGATTGTTAATTTTAATCTATACTCCTAAATACTTCATTTTATCATGTCCCCATAAATAAGGATATTGCTGAACCAGTTTATGTGTGGGTACATAATTTACCTCTATTGCCTTTGTTTTAGTTTCATAAATTTTGTATCCTGAAAAGATCTGAAACTGTCTCAAAATGTTCCACAACACTGTAATATCTCATTCTGTTTTTTTCAGGTATAAAATAATATCCTCTGCAAATAGAGCCCACTTTTCTTGACTACCATACCAACTATATCCTTGAATTTCTGGGTCCCTTATTTTCTTTGACAGTGGCTCTAAATATAATGCAAATAGCAAAGGGGAAAGAGGACACCCTGCCTGGTTCGTCTGTTCAAGCAGAAATGATAAAAAGGGCCCCACCCACTTTTTCAATTTCACCTCCGAACCCTTATATATCCTCTTAATCTACCTTATAATTTTTTTCAAGAAATGCAAATGCTTCCATTGTCCTGCTCATAAAGTCTCAGCTTACTCTGTCAAGAGTTTTCTCTGCATCAAGACCCACCAACAATGGTATTTTCTTATATTCAACTTCCCTCTGGATCATCATTGTTCTGTTAATGGTGTCAAATGTTTGCCTCCCCTCCAAAAAACACAGTGATCCATATCTATCAATTTTGACATTACTTTTGCCATTCATTTAGCCATTGTAGACATGAACACTTTATAATCATGGTTTAGTAATTGAAATGAACCTGTATGAAGGTGAGTCCGATGGATCTTTAGCCTCTTTAGGTATTACACCTACCACTGCTTTCTTCCAGGATGTTGGTCCTTCTCCTCCACTTAAAATAATGTTAAACAAAACCTTCCAGATCCTTATCAGTTTTTCCCTCCTAGCTTTTAAACTTCCATGGGAATACCATCTATTCCTGGAGACTTTATTGTAGATTGGTTACAACACAATTTTTATCTCATTTCCTCCTATCCTAACCATAAGTAACTGAGCCTCATCTACCTCTAACCTTGGCATATTTAATTCTTCCATAAACATTTCCATTTGTATCTTTTCTTGATTTTCTAGGCTTCTCTGCTTTATACAGACTATCACAGAATTTCCAAAATATTTCTAATACCTCTACAGGATCTCTTGTTACCTTCCTTGTTATAGGTTCCCTAAGCTTGGCACTTTCTACTTTCTGTTGCCTGAGTCATTGTGCTAAACGTTTTTATGCTCTAGTGTTAATATCAAAAAACAGCTGCTTAACAGCAGCCTTTCTAAACTCATGCATATTATCGAGGTAATCCCTTATTATCTGCTTAGCCTTCTGCAGTTGATCCTCTTCTTCTTTTGTGAGAATGACCCTGTTCTGCATTACTTTCAAGTTAGTCAGTCCCTCTAAATAATTCTTGTTATTTCTTAACCATAGCTCCCTTTCTTTTATCTACCCTATTTTTAAACCTCACCTTAATTTTATCACACTCCCTAGCTATATTTTCAGAAAAATATTTTATCCTCTCTAATAGCTCCTGAATAATCTCCACTACCCATTCCTTAAATTCCTCTCTTTTCAACATAGGTTGGAAAGAGCCAGTGTCTCATTCTTATTTCATTACCTTGTGTTTTTATTTCAGTTATTATTGGTGCATGATCTGAAATAGTTATTGGGTACATATCAAAACCTTCGATTAAATGCACATGTTCTTATGAAATGTAAATTCTGTCTAGCCTAGCCCAGTTCACTCTGAACTCATGTTACTGAACTGACATCTTCCCTGCCAAATATTTTCATAAATTTCTTCAAAAAAAATCTATCCTCCTTTGTTATACTTTCCCTTCTCAGTCCCCCAGACAGATCTCCACTGCTACAAATCATATTCCAGTCCCCACCTATAAGTAATATTCCTTGCTGAAAACTGAGTATTTCTCCCATAATGTTCTTAAGCTCCATTATAGCAGTTTTAGGTGGAATATAAATATATGCCAGTGTAATCCTCCTCCCTTGTCAGTAACCCCCTTAGCACTACAAATCTGCTATTATTATCTTTTTTTATCCTCTTATATCACTACTGGAGCTTTTCTTGCAATTAATATAAATACTCATATTTTCCTTTGTTCCAGGTATTCCTCTGAATAACTATCCTGAAAACCTTTCTTTATCAAATTCACATGTTCAGTTCTTTCTAAGTGTGTTTCCTGTAACATAACTATTTACACTGCACATTTGTAATATAGTCCACTACTCTTTCTTTGTTATTATTTCCACCTTTTATGTATAACACCTTTTTTGTGAAATGTCTAGTTCCAGCTTTTGTGTTACATGTATACACTGTTTGGCAGGTTGAACTCTTATAAGTTGTTTCTTGTTGTATCCATTTTTTGAGCCTGTGTCACATCTTACAAAATGCTGTGTTTTATTGAAAGCCCTCAAAAAACACCCCAATACCCCACTAAAACCTATTAACTTAATACTAACAGACAAAACTATCTAGTCAACTCTTGGGATCCCTTCCTTCTCTCCAATATTTTTTGTTGAAACATTAGATGAGGTTTCACAGGTACAGTCTCTGTGTAGTCTTTATTACTGGAAGAACAAGAAATAGAATATCCTTCTGTTTCACAGCTTACTTTTTCTTGGACAAACTTTTGTATTTTCTCCTTAGCATGTACATCATCAAAAAATATTTAGTCCCTCCAGGGAAGAATACCTTGAAGATAACTGGGTACAATAGTTGGAATGTCACACCTGCATCTCGACATTTCCTGAATAGTGGAATAAATGTGCTCCTCCTCTTTCTGGTGTACAATGAGTAAGCATTCTCCCAAACACTCTGCTGTCCCCCACTTTTAGTACTTTGTCCTTCTGCCAAAGTTTTTGTCAGAATCATCTCCTTCTGCTGGTAGGAGTGCATCTTTACTATTAAAGGTCTAGTTTGCTTTCTCTTAGCCAGGTTTGGAGCATGCACATGATGTGCCCTTTCAACTAACAACTCCTGCAGTGGAATACCAGTCCAATTGATTATTTGTGCTTTCATAAAATTAATACAGTCTGTTCCTTCCAGCTTTTCTGGTATAGCTGAAAATCCCAGGTTTTCCCTACGTGCTGTGTTCTCCAATTCTATTATTTTTTTAAACATCTCTTCCTGAGCAGTCTCATATTCAGCCAGCCTTTTCTGCATTTCGACCTCTGAGTATTTTCTGTTTAAAGCTTCTTCTATTTTTTCCAACCTTTTTTTGTTTGTGTTCATATACTCCATCAGTGTTTCATTTATTTTAACCAGATGTGTGTGCAGTTGTCTTGTATCTTCCTGTAGGTTACTGGAATTCATGTCTGGAGGTTGCATTGCTTTTTGCTGAACAGCTGCAGACCTTTCCCCAGTCAGTGTTTCTTCCTCACTTTTTGTAACTGATTTTTTCCAGATCCTCTGTATTGCTTTTTTTCCTGGCATCCAGGCAGTACACTTACTAGCCAGTTACTGAAATTTAGCTGTAAACACAAGTCAACTGGCCTTCTCTGCTTAGTTTCCACTTGGAGAGCTAGAATTAAGCTGTTACTCAGTGTGCAGCCATCTTGGAAGTTCTCAGTTTGACCTTTTTGGTATGTATTGTGGCAAGATTATTGAGAATTCTTTGTTATATTTCATTGAAGTGTGTGACAGCAGAGTTTAAGGGCATAGATTTTAGTATTTTCTAATTATATTCTGTTAAAGGTTTGATAAAAGTGTCTTTGTCAAAGTTTTTTGAGTAACAAACTTGGTTGTAAATGTTATACTTATCTTGAATATTGTAATGTCTGAGTGCATAAGTAGGTAGGTGGTCAGGCTATCTAGCAGGCTACTGGCTGTCCTAATTTTGTTGGATCTATTAGTAAGAATCCAGTATAAGGTTGATTGCCTACCACTGCTTTTTGGATTATAGTAACTGATGTAATTAACTGTGTAAAGCCATATAGGTTTATTGAATCAAATGAGGTGCTGCTGTTGATAAGCTGTTAGCCCATATTTAGGTCTTCTTGTCTTATTGTTTCATGTTGGACGTGGTGGGATATCCAGCACAGAGTATTTTCAGCAGTGGACCTTCTATCTCACCTACCCGGGATATCTTACCTGGATATTCGAACCCTCAAATTGACTGCATGGTTTCTCCACTTCCAGTGGCTAAACACTCCAGGTGTTCTTCCTCAGTTCCACACATCCTCACATCATCCCAGAAAGTTTCTGCCAGAAAGATTTATAAGAGCAAATGGAAAAGGTTTCCTAGTTGGGCCTTCCTTAGATAATCAGTCCCCTTTTCAGCACATACCCCAGCTGTTCTCAACTTCCTTGCTTTCATTTTCAGTAATGGAGCTAGTTACTTGGCAATTATGGTCCAACTTGCTGCCATTTCTAATTTTCAGTTAAACGAAAACTATTCTTCTTTGGCCTCTGAGATTATGTTAGGCCTTTCTTAAAGGTACCATTTTACTTTAACCTCAGATTAAGGACCCCACTCCTCCTTGGGATTTAACAGTACTTCAAGCTTTGACCCATTCTCCTTCTGAGACTTCAGCCAAGGTAGACTTAAAGTTCTTATCAAGGAAAACACTTTTCCTGGTGACCATTACGTTGGCTAGACTAGTATCAGAGCTTCAAACACTTTCTTCCCAGCCATCATACCTGATTTTTCATAAGGGCAGGGTATACTTCAGACTAACCCTTCCTTTCTAAGGAGACATCAGAGACAACTGTCAAACGTTCATCAATCTACTTGTTTTCTTTCCAAGTTTATCCGGCAAGGGAGAATATGTGCTACAACTTTTGGATGCTCATAGACGACTTAGATTCTATATTCACCGAATCAGAGATTTCAGAATATCATACCAGTTTGTTTATTTCTCTTTCCAAAACTAAATTGGGCAAACCAGTATTTAAAGTAACCTTAGCTAGATGTCTCACTAATTGCATTTATTGTGTCTAAGGATTGATATTACCAAAACCGCCTAAGGCTCATTCTACAAGCTCTACGGCCACATAAACTGCCTTTTGGTCCAGAGCTTATATAGATGACATTTGTGCAGCTACCTCACGGTCCAGTGCTCATACCTTTATAGCTGATTACAAATTGGTCATCTTATCTAGGAATAGTGCAGCATTTGGCTCCACTGTACTCTGGAATATCTTTCCTTGAGGATCACTCAGGGTTTCTCTAGCTGGGGACTCTATCCCATCAGTTGAGGAATGGATGGAAAAGACAACATCAGATGTAAACGTTATATACTTAACATAACTATGCATCTGTGTTTTCTGTTTTCTTATTTCTTCACCCTCCCACCCTCCAGCCTCCTTCTTATTTTATAAGTTCCTGTCATGTGAGCTCCTAGAAGGTCCTGAGAGGTATTTCCTGTCAGCTTTGCAGCATGAACTGCAGTCTTCTTCTTCTCCTTCCTTTTCTTTCTGCTGTAGTTGATATTCAGCTTAATTTAGAATATGCTAATGGCTGGGTATCCTTGGACATATGTTGGTTAGCTGACTAGATGTCAAACTCAATCTGAGGTAATTCAGGAAAAGAGAGGATTATGGGTAAGAGGAAGAGCTCAAGCTACAGAGCCTAAAATCTAACAAAGTTGCTCAAGTGGGATCCTAGTTTGAATGAGACCCCGTCAGTGGGGAAGAGCTCAAGCTACAGAGCCTAAATCTAACAAAGTTGTTCAAGTGGGATCCTAGTTTGAATGAGACCCCGTCAGTGGAAAAAGGAAGAAAACAGACAACACAGATGCATAGTTATGGCGATTACATAACTTTTATTTATCTTTACCTTTCACCTCAAATATATCAATGAGAACACACTGTTTCATTACACCTTCATACTGCTCAGTTGCCCAGATTTTCATGGAATGTCCAGATTTTTGCCTCAAAATTTCAATCTGTTCTTCATACAATTTTTGGTCTTCTGGCAAATCGCTAGGATGATCTGAGGAATTAAATTAGTAAATGTTGTACCTTTGAGTTTCAGACTTCATATCCTTTAGAAAAAAACATTTTATTTATTACATACTCTGTTATTCTGGCAACTTTCTAATATTACAAGAGCAATTCAAACTGTCCCTATTTTTGGCATTTGTACCCCCATTATGGCAGGTTTTCTCCATATGTCTTGGACTAAGAGGGTGAGACCTTGTAGAATTCAATTAGACACACTGTTTGTACTTGTCTTGAGTAGTTGCCTGTACCTGCAGGTTGCTTGTCTTTAGCTAAATGGAGGTGCTAATAAAAGAAAACAGGCAGTTACTTTGCAGACACAAGAAATTACTACCTTTTTAATGTTTTCATATTTTTTCTTGTTTTTTAAGTATGTTTTCTTTAAAATCCTTATCTACAGCATTAACTAAGAACATTAATCTAGACGTTCACCCCTTTAATAACAGGAAACTATTATATTTTAATTTTGTATATAATATGATTAATGGCTATCTATTGAAATGTTGAGACTTGAACTACCAAGTCCCCAAATGCCAAAAAAGACAACACAAAAAAAACAGAACAGCAAATTTCAAACATCTTTTTCCTCCTTTAAAATTGCTTTTTTTTGGGGGGGTGGCAAACCCACACCCCAAAACACACACACACATATATATATATATATATATATATATATATATACATATATATATATATATATATATATATATATATATATGCACACACCAACTTTTGAGATTGCCATACTATGGAGAAATGGGAATATTCCAAAGAACAACAATCTCAAGACTTGTATGTAAGTCAGCATTTTCAGTCATTCAGTTTTGGTACTCCAGGACTTGCCCTAACAAGTCTCTGCATTTCAGATGGTTACCATGTTCAATATATAGCAGTGGCTGAAGATCAGAATATTTCATTAATTTTAATTTGTTTCTTACCAGCCTTTCTTATCTTGTTACACTGCATAGCTTGTTTATATTTCAACTAAGGAAAAAATGCATTCTTAATTTAATATTGATATCATATACAGTAATCACTGATGAAACTTCTGTCACCTCACATTTAAAATACCCTGTGACTGCAAGCTATACAGAGCTGCTTTACAAAATAGCAAACAATTGATATTAGGAAACTTTTATACAAATATTAATAAGAAAAAAATGTTTTTCTTACAGTTACTTCTTCAATCCATTTGGTATGCTTGTTAACATTAATGACACCACATAAGGTTTATGTTTTACACTTCTCCCACTAGTTTAACATAATCAGCACACTTCCATTTTTTCATCCACTTTTTCCATCCACTTTTTCTTGCAGAACCACAGCCCACATATCTAAACTACATCTAGTGGGACTGAGTCCAAAGTACACATAATTCTTATAGTCAACTGCTGGGCTTTTTTCTGCTGCTCAAGCATTTTCCATTGAAAAGTAGAAAATGTTTCATTAAAAAAGTCTTTCTGTAGGCTTTTACTTTGTAGGAAGTTGAAAAACATGGTCCCCTTCAGCTTGATGGCTGACTTTTTTGGCTAAACTTTGTATTTCCTCCATAACCAGTTCTGCATGAAAGAATACCTTTGATTTTCTGAGAAAAAAGAATATCCAGAATAAAGCTAGATATAGCAATTTAAATCTCACACCATAGGAGGTTACTAGGCTAATTGCCCCAGGGCCCTTACAAGGCTAGCCAAATTCAGCCCGTGTTCCCAAGGGTGTTTGGTTCAAGCAGACACAAAAATCAACACCTATTGCCCTTGTCCAATAAGGACACAGGTGAAACCCCTGGGGTGAATTTCCGGTTACCCATCCAATCGTCCAAATTATGCTTAAATTGGGCCAACAAGGGGCTTTATTTAACACAGATAGGAAGCTTGTTCCAAATGTGGGGCAACCTGTGTCAGACAAATCTGTCTGTCCAGCAAGTACTGTTGATGTCACATACCATGTTAAGGTCCTTTGAGTGAGTGACCCATGTGCCATTTGACGTGTGAATGTGCAGCATTTTCATTAAAGCTGGGTCAGAGATTGCTCTATATCCAAGGCACAGTTTGCCTCTTAGCAGTCTGTAGTACACAGAGTAGAGTAACAATGATTTAAGTTTGTCTGCATAAGACAGATCTTGAAGACCCTGAATTTTCTTTGAAGGAACCTTTGTGGTTTCTCCAATTGCTGCAGGTGTTTGTAAAGGAACATACCAAAGGGAGCATTGTACTCTATTATTGACCTGATAAGGGAAGAGTACAGGAGGTTATAATGTCTTTTTTTCTGGAGGCAATGCCCTTACTTATGAGATGAGCAATATAAAATGCCCTTCTTCCCACTGTGTAGACATGGTGATCGAAGTTAAGGTGGCTGTCATCCTGTGTGCCTAGGTCTCTCACCACTGACTGTGTGCTTAGGGTATTGCTATTGATGTGGCAGTTTGCAGTTACATCACCCTTGTTGAATGGGATGATAATCCATTTTTTTGCATTAAGTTTAAGATCATAACTTTGGCACCAGTCATTAGTCTGTGTAAGACCTTCTTTCAGGATAGTGACATCGCTAGGGGTATCCGTGATCGCTCTCAGTTTGCAGTCATCAGCAAACTTTGTCAGCCACAGTCCTTTAGTTTTAGTCTGTACTTTGGAGAGGTCGATTCCAAACAGTAGGGGATTCAGAATCAATCCCTGTGGAACACCACTGGTTATGGGTCTACTGGAGAAGGTGGAGTCCCCTATTTTGACCATATGAGTTCTACCAGTTTGCAACCTACCTGACAGTATATGGGTTGATTACCAGCTGCGTGAATTTATCAATAATGCTTGAGTGGGGGATTGTGTCAAAGGCTGTGGCTAAGTATATATATGTCATATGCACAGATTTTCCCTGTCTAGGGCTTTAGTGACTGTCTCGAAGAAGTCCACCAAGTTTAATAGGCATGATCTTCTTTGAAGGAACCTTTGTGGTTTCTCCAGTTGATGCAGGTGTCTGTAAAGGAACATACCAAAGGGAGCATTGTACTCTATTATTGACCTGATAAGGGAAGAGTACAGGGGGGTTATAATGTATTTTTTTCTGGAGGCAATGCCCTTACTTATGAGATGAGCAATATAAAATGCCCTTCTTCCCACTGTGTAGACATGGTGATCGAAGTTAAGGTGGCTGTCGACCTGTGTGCCTAGGTCTTTCACCACTGACTGTGTGCTTAGGGTATTGCTATTGATGTGGCAGTTTGCAGTTACATCACCCTTGTTGAATGGGATGATAATCCATTTTTTTGCATTAAGTTTAAGATCATAACTTTGGCACCAGTCATTAGTCTGTGTAAGACCTTCTTTCAGGATAGTGACATCGCTAGGGGTATCCGTGATCGCTCTCAGTTTGCAGTCATCAGCAAACATTGTCAGCCACAGTCCTTTAGTTTTAGTCTATACTTCGGAGAGGTAGATTCCAAACAGTAGGTGATTCAGAACCAATCCCTGTGGAACACCACTGGTTATGGGTCTACTGGAGAAGGTGGAGTCCCCTATTTTGACCATATGAGTTCTACCAGTTTGCAATCTAACTGACAGTATATGGGTTGATTACCAGCTGCGTGAATTTATCAATGATGCTTGAGTGGGGGATTGTGTCCAAGGCTGTGGCTAAGTCTAGATATGTCATATGCACAGATTTTCCCTGTCTAGGGTTTTGGTGACTGTCTCAAGGAAGTCCACCAAGTTTAATAGGCATGATCTCCCCTTGACAAAGCCAAACTGGATGGGGTCAAGAGTTTGGAGATTTCCTATATCTTTCTTAATAAGGTCCACGATGATTAGTTCCATGGCCTTGCAGGTAAAGCTGGTCAGGCTAATGGGTCTATAATTCCCAGGGTCCGTGGATGCACCCCCTTTGTGCAAAGGGATGACAGTATTTATTTTCCATTCCACTGGGATGAAGCCAGTGCTTAAGTTGTGGTTGAAAAGTGTGCCCGATGGTGATGCTAATCCCTGTTATAATCCATGTAGAACAAAACCCTGGATGTTGTCTGGTCCCATAGAGGCTGTTTTGGCCTTGGAGAGTTGTTTAAGATCTGCTCCTCAGAGATACTAGGTGGGGGAAAGGTGTTAGGGATGCTTTGGGGTATATGAGGTGGGGACAGGGGAGTGAAATTTTCACTGAACCTGTCAGCCAGCAGGTTTGCTATATCCACAGGTTCTGTATATGCATACCATTAACTACACGTTCAGTGCAAATCTGGACCTTGCCTTTGAGGTTAATGGTTATCCTTAGTTAGGGAAGCTAATTTGGATTCGTAATTAGCTTTGGAGGATTTCACTTGGAGTCCTATTTGCTTGTTTAAGTTGAGGAGGGAGTGTTTCCAGTTTTGAGACTGTTCCTTCTTACCCTTAGATAGTAATTTTTTTCTCCTATTGTATTGCCTGTTAATGGCAGTTGTCCACCAGGCAGGCTTGTTTTTCCTTTAAGATCTTGCTTTGGTTCTGTCAGGTATGGCACAGTTAATACAATGTACATGTGCTCATATAAAGCATTGCTGTATAACTCAGTATAAGTATCTGTCATCAGTGGGATAAGGGGCTGTTAAGCAATTTATGCTGTCATGTAAGAGGTTATAATTGGCCTTGGAGAAGTTTTTTAGTCTAGTTGTTGCTAAGGGGGGGTCTTGTGTTATAGTTAGTTCTAGCAAGACTGATTTGTGCTCAGATCTTACCAGGGAAGGCCACACAGTGGGGGTGGTGCAGTGGTCCAGCATGTAGTTGATCATCAGATCCAGGATGTTTGAGCCCCTTGTGTGTGTGTGTGTCAACCAACTGGTCCAGGGCATTGGAGTTAACAAAGTCCTGGAACCTTTGGGCAAATGAGTTAAAACACATATAATTTACCCATTCAATGGATGGGTAATTAAAATCACCCAAAACCAGGGTGTTTGCTTGTATATTGACTGACTTAAATAGATCCAAGTAGGCTGAGTGGATGTCCTGATTCATGGAGGGGGTCCTATAGCTGGCAATAACCTGAAGAGAGATCTCACCTGGCGTCAATTCCAAGTAATTCAAGGGAATTGTGATGTTTAACCAATCCAGAGATGTATGTATCTTTAATGAATATTATTACACCACCTCCTTTAATTCTCATGCCTTCAGTTTGTGGTCTGAACGTGTGGATGGAAATGTAACCTGGTATAGCTGAGGTTCTCTTGTCAGCCTTAAACTAGGTCTCAGTGATTGCACAAATGTCAGCATCTTCCAAGGTGAGGACTGCTTCCATTGAGTGCAGTTTCTGGCTTGGACTCCTAGCATTTACCAGCATAAGTCTGAGGTTGTTTTAAGAGGGTATTTTTACGTTGGGAATTTTGTTCTTGTGGCATTGGCTAAAAAAAGCTCTATGGGGTTGGCAGGAGCCTTAGCCAGTAACCAAAATCCCAGGGGTGACAGATGAAGATCCTCTCTATGAAAGCTTTGAGGTTTGTTGACCATGTCATCCCAAGCTGACAGATAATGGATCCCTTTTGAATGATACCAGAAAGTAAGCCAATTGTTGAAGTCAATTATTTGTATTGAGGTATCATCCTAGGCAAAGGTAAAGTGCTGTTTAAGGCTAGGTACATACCTACCTGAGACACACACTCAGAGAGCTCAGTGACGCCTGTTTTCATATAGTCCAGTGAGGTACATCTCAAGTCGTTCACGCCAACATAGACTATGATGGAGCCATAACAGTGTCTGTTGTTGAAAGACTTGAGTGCATGTTTGATGTGGTGGATTCTGACACTTGACAGACAGCTGACCATGGCTTTTTCCTTATCCATCCTTGTGAGAGGGACATCTGTGTCTCACAATTGAGTTTCCTATGACTAAGATGTTTGTTTTTGTATTATGCCTTCGGGACTTAATTGATGAGACACTGGTGTGTGATATTATGTGTACAGTGTTATGCAGAGGATGTATTATGTGAATTGTGCTTGTTTTTGGGTGTGGGAGGTCTCTGATATTTAGATAAACTTCTAGTAAGGACCTCTGCATATGTAGGTTTATGTGTGGTTGGTTTGGTAGGTGCAGGAGGTGAGGTCTGCATGCTGACAACCTACTTAGTATCAGATGAACTGACTGAGTGAGAGAGCCTGGATTCTAGGTTCTTGATATAGATGCATCGCTCACATAATGAATTTGTGTGGACTAGAAGAAGTGGGTTGTTAGTGTACATCAGGCAATTGCTACTTTGCATCAGGAAGCCCATGTTGACCAGGCTGGCTGGAGATACTGTGGGAAATTGCCTGTCCATAATACTAGGTAAGTTGATGTGGTCAGAAAACGGGGAGAGACAGGAAGGACCAGGTAAAGTAGAGGACAGGAGAAGTGGGCAAAAAATACAAAGGGCTAGTGGGATCTCTGTTTGTACCTCAGGAGCTTCGTTGAATGTACAACTGTCACTGTTTGCGAGAACTCACTGGAGCACCAGTAGTGTACTAAGGGAAAATATGCAGGCATAAGTGTTTCCATCTGTAACTGCCAACGGTGCCCACTGCTGCTCGGCAGTGTACAATGTGAAACAAGCACAAACCCAAGCAAACACGGTGCCTTTGAAGCAAACGAGAGCAAACTGATTTAAACAAATTAACCAATAAAAAAGGTCAAAACTGAACCCTGTTCTGGTAACCTTCAATCAGATGAGTTCTAACTGCACGCTCCTGCAACAAGGGTGCAGGGGAACCCTCGACAACAAAAGATGGTTTGATGCTCAAATTATAGAAACAGAACTAGATTCAGCAGGTCTGAATCTAGTCTATGCTACAGCAAACAAAGTCCAACAATTTCAGAAAAGAAAAAAAGTTCAAATAAGCAGTGATATGGTAAAATGTAATACAATACACAGTGACAAATTCTACTTAAGTTTTGCAGAGATTAGCAGATGCATTCGCTTGAGCAGATAAATACAGCAGAGTATTAGCTGGTCGCCAGACTCTTTGGAGCTTTGCTAAAATAAATGTAAACCTGCCAAACATGGTGCTTTTATAACAAACAAGACCAAACAGATTTAAACAAATTAACCAATAAGAAAGCTCAAATCTGAGTCCTGTTCCAGCAACTTTCAATCAGATGAGTTCTAACTGCACAGTCCTGCCACTAGGATGCAGGGGAGCCCTCTTCAACAAAAGATTGCATTGTTTAGTGCTCATGTTATACAAACAGAACTAGATTCAGCGGGTCTGAATCTAGTCTATGCTACAGCAGACAAAGTGCAATAATTACAAAAAAAAAGTTCAAATAAACAGTGATATTGTAAAAATGCAGTTCAAAAGTGCAATTTACAGTGAAAAATTCTACTTAAGATTTGCAGAGATAAGCAGATGGCTTGGATTGATCAAATAAATACAGCAGAGTAGTAGCTGGTCACCAAATTTCTGTGGAGTTTTGCTAAAACAAGCACAAACCCACGCAAACGCACTGCTTATGTAGCAAACAGGAGCAAACTGATTTAAACAAATTAACCAGTAAAAAGCTCAAAACTGAGCCCTGTTCCAGCAACCTTCAATCAGACAAGTTCTAACTGCACACACCTGCCGCTTGATGCAGGGGAACCCTCTTCAACAAAAGATGGCTTGGTTTAGTGTTCCAAGTTATACAAACAGAACTAGATTCAGCAGGTCTGAATCTAGTCTTTGCTGCAGCAAACAAAGTGCAACAATTTCAGAAAAAAACAGTTCAAATAAGCAGGCACAATAAGCAACCAGCGACTCCCAGCTCAGAAGGTCAGAGCTCTCCTCCCACAAGAGTGTAGACCACAAACCTTCGTAATGTAAAATAAATTACCTGAAGTCCAAGCATTTAAACCAGAACTAAGACACTTTTAGAATAACAGACGCACTAAGCCTTCAACCAGCAATTCCCAGCTTAGAAGGATGTACACGACCTTTCCTGCCACAAGAATGTAGACTGCAAACCTTCTTAATGTAAAACAACTGACCTGAATCCCAAGTGCTTAAACAAAACTAAGATGTTTAGAATAACAGTTACAATTTAATCAGGCTACTGATAAGCTGTAATAAATGCAGGAGAATAAATGCAATTGAACACTTTGAAGAATAAGCAGCACATGGAAAATAAAGTAATAAAGTAGGAAGAAATACAAATACTGAAAAAAACAGCTGAATAAAGTCATCAGTCATACCTCTCAGCTGCCCTGATTTAAGCATATCACTGTGATTTTGGCCGATTTAGCCTTGTTCCTCCCAGATTTATGATGTTTTTCATAAGGTCAGACCAGCTAATGGGTACATACTTTACTAAATACATAAATGAAGCCTATATTGAAATTCACTACAACTAATTATATATGGTCTAGTATAGAAATAGCTTCTATTGGGAAAATAAGAAAGTGCTTCTCCTTTCTGACCCACTGCTATGATTTAAAAAGCCAATACTATGATTTATAATGCTAGGAGTCAATTAGAGAATATGTAACTGTCTCTGTGACACATATCAGAGAATATATCAGAGAATACATAGCTGTCTTTGTGACACATAGGGATGGACTGTCTCTGTGACACATAGGGATGGGCATAACTGTCTCTGTCACTCATAGGGATGGACTGTCTCTGTGACACATAGGGATGGGCATAACTGTCTCTTTCACACATAGACATGGACTATCTCTGTGACACACAAGGCTGGATGTAAGTGTCTCTGTGACACATAAGGATAGATGTAACTGTCTCTGTGACACATAGGGATGGACTCCCTCTGTGACACATAGTGACAGACGTAACTGTCTGTGTGACACATAGGGATGGACTGTTTCTATGACACAGAGGGATGGATGTAATTGTCTGTGACACATAGGGATGGACTGTCTTTGTGACACATAGGGATAGACATAACTGTTTCTGTGACACATAGGGATGGACTGTTTCTGTGACATATAGGGATGGATGTAACTGTCTGTGTGACACATAGGGATGGAGTCCTGTCAACCCCAACAACCTGGGTTCATTCAGCAAGTGAGAGTGTTAGAGGGGCCTGTCAGGGAGATTGGAGTGAGTGACTGATGTCAGGTCATCTAACATAGAGCTGCCATTTTTTGTCTGCTCCATTGACTTAAAAAATAAACAAACATTCTAAACATAGCTATTGATGGCATATTTGTTTATTGTTTGTGTGTGGGGGGGTTCACATGGCCCACATTAATTGCTCTTTAAGGAAGTATAAACACATACACAGTTGTCTTCAAATCATAAAATATTTAGTAATATGTAGTAAGTAGTACAACTATACTGATGCGATGTATCACAGGTATACCTGTCTGCAGTACATCACTCAGCCATCCCCAGATTCTCACATCAGTGAGGGAAAAAATGGAAGAGAAATTGATCTCTGTCATACTAAGATATTTGTAAAAAAAGGGAAAACATTTTGTTTAATAGGTTCATAGGTTAATACTAGGCTATCTGCCCTAGGGCATTTATAAGCCTAGCCAGAGTATGTTTGGCTTTCGCCACTTTTTTAGATTAGTTGACTGTGCCTCTGTATAGTAGGTCACAGAAGGTAGCCCTTTTAAGGTTTGTTTACTGTAACTCTGTCAAGCAGCGACACAGAAGAGATCCCAGGGGTAAACTTACAATCTCCCATCCATTCATCAATATTTCTCTTGAAGAAGGTCAGTGAGGGGCTCTGCCTGACATGGATTGGGATTTTGTTCCAGAGTGAGGGGAGCCTCTGTGATATGAATCTGTTCCTCCAGCATGTCCTATTTATTTCTGTGCTCAGGTTCAGGTCCCTGGAGCGTATAGCTCTAAGGGATTTAGATTTCCTGAGGTGAAGCATGTCCATTAATTCTGGGTTGGACATGGCTTTATACGTCAGCCACAGATCGCCTCTGAGTAGGTGGTATGCAACTGAGTAGAGCTGGAGTTTCTTTAGCCGTACTGCATAGGGCATCTGTTTGAGCCCCTTGATCCTCTTGGTGAGATACGTTTGGGGTCTTTCCAGTTGCTGAAGGTGTCGGGTAAGGTACATCCCAAATGGGGGATTGTACTCAATTATGGGCCTGATAAGTGATGAGTAGAGGGGCACAATGACCTCTCTTGATCTAGATGTGAACCCTTTCATGATAAGGTGGGCTATATAGAAGGTCTTTCTAACCACTTTGGCAATGTGATTGTCAAAGGAGAGATTGCTATCTACTTGGGTCCCCAAGTCCCTAATTACTTCTTCCATACTTAATGGATTACCACCTATGTGGTAATTTGTGGGCACTTTGTTTTTCCCAAAGGGGATGACTATGCACTTTTTGGCATTTAGCTTTAGGCCATGGCTCTGGCACCAGTTATCCATCTCTGTGAGACCCTTTTGGAGGATGCTTGTGTCAGTCGGAGAGTCGATTATAGCACCCAGTTTGCAGTCATCTGCGAACTTGGTCAGCCATAGTCCACCTGTGTTAGCCTGTACCTCGGAGAAATATATACCGAACAAGAGAGGTCCCAGGACTGAGCCTTGTGGGACACCACTTGTAACTGGTTTAGAGTCTGACATGGCACCTGCTATTCTGACCATGTGGGTTCTATCCCTGAGCCAGTTTGCAACCCATCTTGTGACATAGGGGTTGATATTTAAGTTGGTGAGCTTATTTATGATGCCCGAGTGGGGTATTGTCTCAAAGGCCTTTGCGAGGTCCAGGTAGGCTGTGTGGACTACCTTCCCTTCATCTATGGCTTTGGTAACTGTTTCAAAGAAGTCGACCAGGTTCAAGAGGCAAGATCTGCCCTTAACGAAGCCGAATTGGGTAGGATCCAGTATCTGGAGGTTCCCAATGTCTGTATTTATGATTTCCATGATGATACGTTCCATAGCTTTGCAGACCAGGCTAGTCAGGCTTATAGGGCGATAGTTTCCAGGGTCGGTTGTGGCACCACCTTTGTGGAGTGGGACCACTGTTGCTGTACGCCATTCCTTGGGAACATATCCTGTAGTAAGGCTGAGATTGAACAGTGACTTTATATGAGGGTTTAGTTCTTGGAGCTCGTGTAAGACGCAGCCCGGGACACCGTCTGGTCCCACTGATGCTGTGTTTTTAGCTTTGGAGAGGGCATCTCTCAGCTGTGCATCTGTGATCTCAGGAAGGCTACACTCTGTTGGGATAGATATTTGCTCTTTTGGTGGGGAAGGGGGGGGGGTTTGCACTGAACCTTTCTGCCAGGATGTTGGCAATGTCTGTGGGTTCAGTGAATTTTTTGTCATTTTGCACTAACACAGAGCATATCTGGGAGCTGCCTCCCAGGTTTCTGATATAACTAAAGAAGGCCTTGTGATTATCTTTAGTGTCTTGTGCAATTTTTCTTTCAAAGCTGGCCTTAAAAAATTTTATGAGGGATCGTAGTTTCTTGCTAGTACTGATTAGTGACGACTTCCCTTTTTAGGATTTTGCTCTGTCATGTAGTAGCTTTCTCCTTCTGTTGTATAGCTTATTTATGGCTGGGGTCTACCAGACAGGTCTCCTGCCTTTGGAGGAGTGAGTCTTGGTTTTATTTGGGATAGCATGCTCCATGCATTCCTGTAGGTGTCCATAGAATGCTTTTGTAAAGGATTCTGCATTTTGGGCCGTATTGTCCACTGGCCCGGGAGCTTTGAAGGATTCCACCTCAGTTTTGAGAAGTGTGAAGTTTGCTTTTGAGAAGTTCTACATCGTGGTTTCCTTGGCTAAGGATGGGGATGGAATATGGATGTCCAGTGAGATTTGTTTATGGTCTGATCTTACCAATGAGGGGTATACCTCTGGTGTGGAACATAGAGACCCCATGTTGTTGCTGACCAGATCCAGTATGTTTTCCCCTCTTGTGGGACTGGTGACCAGTTGTTCCATAGTGTTTGAGTCTAGGAATCGTTGGGCGAGGGTGTTTGGGCTTGAGTAGTTTTCCCAATCGATGTTTGGTTAGTTGAAGTCACCCAATATAATAGTGTTTGGAGAGACCTTCATATTCTCCAGTGTTCTCAGGAAAGCCTAGTGAGGTTCCTGTGTTTGGGAGGGTGGTCTGTAGCAGGCTACAAACTGAAAGGCAGTTTTGCCCACTGTTAGTTGCACATGGATGTTCTCCGGAGCTTCGGGCAGTGCTACTAGCCTGGAGGTGTGGGTATCTTTGATAAATATGGATACTCCCCCTCCTTTTGTGGTTCGGTCCGAGTTTTGGGGGCCGGAAAGCATGGTATGAAGTATAGCCTGGTAGTGCTGCGGTGCTCTCGGGAGCCTTGAACCAGGTTTCTGTCACTGCACAGATATCAATATTCTCCATACTGAGGAGAGTCTCAAGTGCATGCATCTTGAGGTTTAGACTTCTGGTGTTGAGCAGCATTACCCTTAGTTTTTTTTTCTTTGTGTTGTCTATGGGGGTGGGTTTGTCTTTTGAGTCTTGCCTAAAAAAGGCACTATGGGGGAGGCAAGAGCCTTAGCCAGTATTCGAAAACCCAGGGGTGACAGGTGCAAGCCGTCCCTAGCGAAGCAACGTGGCTTGTCGAGCATGTCATCCCAGGCTGACAGACCCTGGACCCCCTTTGAATGACACCAATACTTTAGCCAATTGTTAAAATTGATAATTTTGTCTTTATACTGTGGCATCATTCTTGGTGAGGGTAAGATGCTACTCATGGTCAGGGTCATACCGGCCTGGGCTACATGATCAAAGAGCTCCTGTACGTCTTTTTTCATGTAGTCCATGGCAATATACCATGTTAATATGTGGGACATGCAGCTTTGCCCAGAGCTGGCTTATTTGGTCACTAAGTCTTCACAACTATGACCATATCTCCCAAGTTGTGATTAAAGTCTGCATTACTTACACCCAGATGTGAGATATTGCTTATGTAATACCTGCCAAGGGTGAGAGGCATGATTTGAATTTACAACCATGTGGTGTGGGCATTTGATCCCAAGGACTTCAGTCTCAGGAATAAACCTGCCAGGTTTGAAATGAATCCTCCCATCATGCTCACCCATACAGTTGTGTTTGCTATACATACAACTTGCTGTGGACATATAAATAAAATTCTTCTGGTGTTTTAATTTATATAAGAAAGATGCTTAAACATGAGAACAGTGAAATATGGTATTGTTTCAGAATTAATTTTGTTGCATCATATGCTGTAAAATTATTTTAATACATAATCTAACATTATTACCACATAACTACAGAGAGGTACAATAACCAAAGCAATGTTTGACTGAGTACCTCTTTATTTCCTAAAAGCTGAAGATAAGGATGTGAAGAAAGAAGAGAAAGAGGCCAATGAGACTCAGGAGAATGGAGAAAAAGAAGAGAAAGATGAAGAAGATGAAGCAGGAAGAAAGGAGGATAAAAACAACAAATTCAAATTCATGTTTAATATTGCAGATGGTGGTTTTACAGGTAAGATGGCTTAATTATGTATACCTACTTTGCCATGGCTAATTTTAAGAATGCAGCCGTATTCCAAAGGTTGCATTCTAAAGATGTGTTTGTCTCATATATAAAGGTAATTAAGAGGTGAAATACTTTTTGTTTTCACCATGTGATATAACTTCAGAAAGAAAAAAATAATACTTTGATTGGTGTCCACCTGAATGAAATGGGAACAAACCCTGTGGTTCAGTGATGGTCATTTCAGTGGAATAATTTCCATACTGCAAGATACACGCAAATAATACAGGATAGACATGGAGGATGAATTACAATATTGCTGTTGGTTCCTGTTCCATTTCATTTTCTGTCAGGCGGTACAGTGTGGTATACAAGGCAAGGAACTGCTTAAACACTTTATCAAGGAGGCCTGAGTTTAACTACTGCAAACTCCAGACGCATACAGTACAACTGGGCAAGGTCATGTAACCAGACCAAAACTCATAGGTTGTCCTCTTAGAACAGGCTAATATTCATAGTGTGTCTTGCCAACTAACAAATAGTAGAATAAAAAAATAATAATATTTTGTACAATCAATCTTCATTGTATACAAAATGTATTTGATAATGTTTTTAAGGTCATGCCCATATTTTATAGTGTTGGTAAAGGAACATCTACTTTTTCTCTACTGGCATTTGGATGGGAAGAAAAGGATCTTTTACAGATACAGAGCCACATTTACTTTTAATTTTATTTTAGCACTTTGATGTCCATGAAGCATCAAATGATGACTAAACTCCTGTTTGTGAAGCAGACATAGGTGCACAAAGAAGTTAAGAGATTTGCTCAGAGTAACACACTATTCATCACAGTCCCATAACCTAATCGTTGAGCTATACTGTTTCCATTGCATATAGAAGGTGATTACTGAGAACGGGAACGCTGCAGTATCAAATTCGTAGTTTAGTGCTCTAGCAATTTTCTGCGCATTATAGAGTTTCTAAATCCTGACCTAATGTTAATGACATAGATTGTATATAGCAAGCACACATACTTTCAGAAATAATGTCCATGTATTGGGATGAGTGCCATGAAGGTAGAAGTAGAGTGTTTATAACACAAGTGTACCAGCAAAGCTGAAAAGTTCACGAACCAAAGTCCCAACAGCCTGCTCCGAGAGCAATGAAGGTAGTCCTTTTATATTTAAAATTCAGTAATGTACATATCAGATATTTTACTTGTTCTCCTTTTAATGGAGATTTGGGCAAGATTCAATGTGCTCCCTCTGGCTCACAACAAATGTACTAATAAATTACTAATAAATGAAAATGTTTTTCCAAAAGCATAACTGCCTCCACCCCTACTAACTTGGATAATCACAAATTTTGTAAATTATTTTAGGGCTGTGGTTTTCTTGTCCTCATTTGCTAAGCCATACTTAATAAGGCAGACCACATGCTTAATAAGCACATGGACATGTAGGGACAGAGATGAGGAATGAGACGAAAACAATTATCCTTGTTCTTCCATGTGTTTTTAATTCCGGCATTTTTAATTTCAGCAACATCTTTAAGAATTCACTGCAGCAACATCATTAGGTTGATTAGGGGAGCTGATGTATTCTTTGCAAACAATTGGTCAAATGCGAGTCTCCACATGGGAAAACAGCATAGGTATACTCCTCTATGGGAAAACAACATAGGCCTACTCTTCTCCATGTGGAAAGACAACATAGGCCTACTCCTGTTCACATGAAAACAGCATGGGCCTACTCCTCTCCACATGGGAAAACAGCATAGGCCTACTCCTCTCCACATGGAAAGATAGCGTAGACCTACTGCTCCACATGGGAAAACAGCATAGGCCTACTCCTCCACATGGGAAAATAGCATAGGCCTACTACTTTCTACATGGGAAGACAACATAGGCCTATTCCTCTCCACATGGGAAGACAGCATAGGCTTAATCCTCCACATGGTAAAACAGCATAGGCCTACTCCTTTCCACATGAGAAAATGGCATATGCCTACTCCTCTCCACATGGGAAAACAGCATAGGCCTTCTCCATTGTATACAAAGATTTTCCTCACTCTGTCTTACAGCCGAAAGCTCCACTCACCTTTTCTCAGAATACAGTAAAGATAACACTGACATTTTAAATATTTTCAGTTTAGCATCTACACATTGTAAATAAAAAAAAATTACAATACCATATCGCAGCTGTGAAATGTCATCTTGATGTGTAGCTCTCTAATACCCTCCATACCTTATATTGTTCAATACAAATTGAGAAAGAGAAGGCATGATGGAAAATTCAAAATGTTTGAGGCTGTAGATTCATTAGGAACCAAGAAATGTGATGAAACAATAGATTAAGATATCATTAAAATGTCAAGACATATAGGGCATCTGAATATTTTTCAGGGATAGTTAGTGCAACAGTGAATCATTGCTTTTGCTGAGGAGTTTTTTTCATACACATCTTCAAACGCTGTTATTCCTGGAAAGACTGATTCTGGTCTTGTATCCAAGAAGGTACTAGCAAAATTGGAGCAGTGCTCCCATAAAAACAACACTGGCTGTCTCTAGTTTTTCTGGCCATTCACCAACCATGGATCACTTAGCTGTGTTTTTGAAGAAAACATTTTGCTTGACTTGCATTGTTTCATACACTTTTCATAGATTCATAGAATGTTACAAGGCTAATGACACAGGGGGCTTTTCTAAGCCTAGCCAAGTTTTCCCGAAATTATGTCCTGTATCTAAATAGGACATTGAGGATCAGGCGTTTATAATCTACCTCTGTCCATAATGAACATGGGTGCCAGGCCTGGTGTAAATGTCCTATTTCCCATCTACTGGTCTAAGTTGCTGTTAAACTGGGTATTAGATGAACTCAGCTTCACACGAATGGGAAGCCTGTTCCATAGAAGGAGCAGTCTCTGGGACACATCTGTCTGTTCAGCATATTCTGTTTAAGTCACAGACAAAATTCAGGTCCTTAGACTTTGTATTTATGGTACTGTTTAATTTACAAATATGCAGGAGATTCATAAGTGTGGGGTTTGTGGATGCCATGTAAGCCAGGCATAGATCAACCGTCAGCAATCTATAGGAGACTGAGTAGAGGGAAGGGCTTTAAGATGCTCTGTGTAAGGTAATTTTTTTACTCCTTGTATTCTCTTGGTAAGTAACCTCTGAGGTCTCTTCAGTTGCTGCATATGCCTGGTCAAGTATATACCAACACGAGCATTGTACTCTATGATTTTTCTAATAAGGGCACAGTACTGTGGTATAATGACCCCTTTGGACATAGATGCAATTCCCTTACTTATAAATAAAAGGATTTCCTCACCACTATGGCCACACGGTGGTCGAAGGTAAGGCTACTAGTTACATACATACCCAGTTCCCTAACCAGAGGGTTGACTCCTAGGGGCATATTATCAACATGGTAATTAGCTAAGATAGTTGAATTCCCAAAGGGTATATGACCATAATGACTCTTTCCATGGTCTTGCATATGAGACTGGTCAGACTTATGGGCCTATAGTTAACCAAATCGGTGGTTAGACCTCCTTTGTGCAGGGAAATGACCGTAGCCATCTTCCATTCCTTCGCCACAAAACCTGACTGTAGGCGCCAGTTGAAAAGTGGTTCAAGTGGACTGGAGAGGTAATGTTTCATGCTATTTAGTAAGCATCCTGAGACTGTGATTCCACAACTGTGGCTTGTCTTTTGAATTTGTCTTATTTTTAATGTGAGTGGACACAGCTTGCTCTATACAACCATGAATATGGCTGTACAGGAATTTTGTAATAGCTCAGCATATGATGTTGTGTTTATTGGGTTCGATGGTGCTTGGAATTTAGCCAAGGTGTCACTTAGTAGAGAGAGGTTAGCTTTGGACTAGCTCCTAAAGGTTTTTGGTTTTGCTGGGTCCCCAGATCTAATTTTTATTTCGAGCAATACTGCCTTATGGTCAGATCTGATGAGCGAGGACATTACATTGAGTTAGGAACATTGCTCCCCCATGTTTGTAAGTACAAGGTCAAGGATATTTGTACCCCTGGTAGGAGCATGGACTTTTTTGATTCCTGTGAATGTTTCTCATTCTAAAAGTACCTTTTTTTCCATTTTTAGGTTGTCTGTCCACCTGCTGAAAGGGTATGCCTGACTCTTTTAAATCCAAAAACAAATGTACATAAACATATAGAGAACTCCAAAATATTACTATACATAGAGCTTGTTTGTTCAGACCCAAAATATATTGTGTGTAGCAGTTTGTGTCGTATTAAGACTACATGGCTTAAGAAAGTTAAAACTTTGCATTTGACCTTAGAGGGGGAAAAAAAGAACAAAATGTTACGAAAATCAGGCTTACATGCATAATGAAGAGTCTTTGTAATTTGTGAATGAAGAAAGAGAAAAAAAAACATGAAAAACCACAGAGAAAGTGTCTGTTTCAAATGCCGAAAATCCTCCTGTACTACTGTGGGCAATAAGGCTTCTTAATTGACAGCTGCTTGAGCAGAGTCTTCAAAACTGATCATAAACCATGAAAGTAAGATACCTGTATGTTTTTGTTATGACTGAGAGTTAGAGACACTACCACTGGTCCCACGTATGTAGGTCCTTTGCCAGAAAAAGCTAAAGTAATAATCTAGGTTTATGAGGACTCCTGTGAAAGCCCACATTACTATTGGTGGAAGCCATATCAAATACCCAGGCTTGCTGTAGAACAGAAGAGGTTTCTGGTACACCACAGATGCAGGTCACTTTCACATCCCTAACATCTCCCTCTAAAACCCCTTTTTTATATTTATTTGCTTGTTTGATTATTTAAAGTATTAAGATTGTTGAAGCTAAGCATTGTACAGATTAAAACAACAATAACAATGAATGTTAAGATTTTCAGTAAATACTCAGGGAGGACTACTGCTGAGAGGTACAGAAACCACCTGAGCTCAGTCTGAACCTGCACCCATCCAATATCCTGACTGTAGAATGTCTGTGGGGAAGCATGCATTTTTGCAATTGCAAATGTCAGCCCACTTCAAAAGATATTGTACACAGACCTTCACACAAACCCTTGAAAGTTTAAGTGGGCATGAGAAAAAGGAAGATACCCCTTTGATTCATGAGTAGTTAATAGGCTTGTAATCCAAGGGAGCATTAAGGAACCTAGCCCAAATTCTCAGTTGCCCCTCACTTTCTGGTTAAGTGACTTGTTGAAGTGACTTGTCCTCGGAGAGTACAATGCTCGTGTTGGTATATACCTGACCAGGCATATGCAGCAACTGAAGACACCTCAGAGGTTACTTACACTCACACAGTAGGCAAATGGAGGCTGAGAGAGTCAAACCCTGCACCACAGGAACTACAGCTCACAGCCTTACCCGTCTGTGACAACTGCCAGACTAAGCCATGTAATTTCTTGACATATCAGTAAGAAAAACATGTATACATCTCAAATGAATCTTCCCAGAACCAGATTCAGACTACAGGGATACTTCCTCATAATCCCCTTTTCTTTTCCACTCTGATCAAATGATGACATCACTTTTTCTGAAGCAGAATAACATGGGGCAGTATTCTGAGTGGCCATCAGATCCCTTATCTTCAAAGAAATGGTACTTATAGGATGAGGCTGTAACAGACAAAATGTTTCTTGTTAGCATTATTTAATTCATTCATTGTATTTGTTTATTTTTAGTTAGTTTTTTGCCTTTGATTACTAGGGTGCCATGGTGGTGCAGCGGTTAGCGTTGCCGCCTCACAGCAAGAGGTTCTGCAGTTTGATCCTCAGCTGGGGTGCCTTCTGTGTGGAGTCTGCATGTCCTCCCTGTGGTTGCGTGGGTTTCCTCCGGATGCTCTGGTTTCCTCCCACATCCCAAAGACATGCTGTAGGTGGATTGGACACTCTCTAAATTGGTCCTAAGCGTGCTTGCGTGTGTGTGCCTTGTGTGGAGGGTTGTGCGCCAGGCTGGCAACTCGACACTGTAAAAAACTCCACTGCCAATCATGAGCAGACAAGGTGATCTGCTGTGGTGACCCCTAACCGGGAAAAAGATGAAAGAAGAAGATTTGCCTTTGAATACTGGTCTTAATGGGCAAAGCTGCTTTTCAGTGGAGCCCTGGGGGGGGAGTTCCACATTATGCACATTTTCAGAGGCAGTTACCATAGCTAACAATAAAAAAGTACTATCTAACATTGAAGTACATATAATTTAACAGGTGGTCTCTATGTTAAGTACACTATATAGCATTTACGGCATGCTAAGGTCATGCACATTACTAAATCATTTGGCATTATTTTACGTTTTATGTATATAGTCACAATGAAATTTTAGTGCACAAACAGCAAATGAGGCATATGCATATTTTATCTAGTTATTCACATAAGACCTATAAGCAGACAATAAAGTATGACTTTTTTATGATATTTATTTGATTTGGCTGCATATGCAGAAGACTTAGTAATGATGTTGCCACAATGGCAGGACTGTTTTCTGGATAGGTATGATTTTTGGGGCTTAGTAATGGGGTTGTTACAATTGCAGTACCATTTTTTTGATAGGTATGTTTTCAATGAGGTTATACATTATAGATGAGAGTTAAGGATGTAATGCAGACTGTCAGTAGCCTGGCACATGGGCATTTGCTTTTAAAAGAACTGATGTCATGGAGAAAGTATCAGGTTAGCTGACATGGCCTACCTAAAGCAAATACACTGGTATTGTTTGAGAAGACATTCCATCCAGCTTAAAACTCTCAAACCCCTTCACCCTTGAAAATATCATGTCCTGGCTAAACACTACCTTTACACAAAATTATTAATTTATTTAACATTCCTTTACTTGGAAAATCTGACTAGGACAGAGCCCGTTTTCAGTGGAGGCCAGGGGAGAAACTCTCCAGACGCATGTCTTTGGAATGTGGAAGGAAACTGAAGCACCTGGAGGAAACCCATGCAAAAACAGGGAGGATATGCGACAGAAGTCACCCCAGCCAAGAATCGAACCAGAAAACCTCTGCTGTGACCCAACAACGCTAACTGCTGTACACTGCACCACACTAATAAAACAAATTAGTACTGAAAAGGGAAACAGATAATGATTACTTTGAGTGCTTTCATTTTGTTGCACATTTAATATGCATGCAGATAATGATGATAGACAAAGAACGAAAGTCAGGGACAGCTGTTTTCCTTATATACATAGAAAGTTGCTTGAGTAACAGGCTTTGTATTAGCATGCATTTTCTGAAGGCCAATTCTGAAACTCATAGGTTTATCAATATTTAGTAACTACAATCTTCATTAATTTTCTGGAAAAGACAAACTGTACA